>NW_010398117.1:3936-12241 GCF_000710305.1 Buceros rhinoceros silvestris | reverse complement strand
AAACCCGCGATGCGACTGCTGCGGGGTGTCCGGACAGGCTGTGGTGGGAGATCTGCGGGAGAGGAAAAGCAAGCGCCTTCGCGCTGATGTGCCTCTGTGCCACAGAAACTTACCCGGTTGTTTTCACAAGGGAAAACTGCACATCGTTTCTTCAAAACTTACTGTGATGCCTTCTCCCTTCAGTTTTAATGGTGATTAGTTCTGCTGGTATGATGGAGACAGTGCGTTCAGTGGGCCTCCCCCAAAACAAAACACGGCTTGTTTAATTTCTTTCTAAAATCCAGTGAACACAGTTTCGATGCACACTGAAAGACCCGTTGGCTTCCAGGGGGCTCACCACGTAAGCAGTTGGTGTCCTATCTACTTCCCTCATCTTGCTTTTAATTCTCTTTTCCCTCACTTTCTAATATCAGCTTTCACATAACTCTTTGGTGCCCCCGGGCCTACATGATCAAATCACTTTTAATAAGAAAAAGTGAGTTGATTTATAAAGGAAATGTTTCCTTGATGGGCACTGGAAAAAAAAAAAGCCCAAAGAATTTTCTTGATTATCCATTTCTTAGTTATTGTGCCTTCAAGAGAACCTTCCCCAAAAATCCTTGAGAAAATGCTCCTCTAGCCTAATTGTGGGATTTCAGTTCCAGTTGAAATGGTGCATTTCCTCCTGCTCAGTCCCTCTCGCTGCAGTTTAGAGTGATTGCAGAGTTTGCTTCTGCTGGAAAACTCAACGTTTGGGCTTCTGGGCTGGCTGGCTGCGACATGCAGCGCAGAGAAAATGCTGGAATGAAAAGATGCTTTTATATCACTGTTTTCCTTCTTCTGTATTATGAAAGCACTGCAGTGCCAGGAGAGAAAATGAAGGTTTTACAATTGGGAGAGTGCAGTTTGGGGAAGGAAACCAAGTGTCCTTGAAAATATCTCCTGGGTTGTATCACATGTGCTAATGGGTGCCAGCAACTGGGAATGGAACAGCACCAGGAAAACAGGACAGATTTAAACCATAAAAATGTAGAAGTGCTGTAGTACCATGCCAGGGAAGCATGATAAAAATGCCTGACTGCACACCTAGCTGTAGCTGAGAAGAATGTAGACAAACCCACAAAGTCTGCACAATTCTCTGAGGAACAGAGGAACTGCCTTCCTGGAACAGGCTCTTGCTACTCTCCAGGCTGAAACCTGGCTCCAGGGCTGGCCTCCTCCAGATGCTCCAGAAGGAGGCAAAAAAAACCCCAAACCCCCAAAAACCAAAAACCTCAGGGAAGACATTAAGGGAATGGTTTGCCAAAAAAGGAGAATTCTTCAGTTAGTTACTGTCTTATCCTCAGAGCAGGAAAGCTTAGTTCATTTCTAAAACACTTTTAATATGCATGACACACAAGGGTGCATGGATTTTGTAAGTTAACTGCTCGTGCACGCATATAAGGAGCACACATTGCACCTAAAAGCACGTGTGTGCAGTAACAAACGGCTCACATTTAAAAGCTGCTCCGGCTCTATGTACTAGACAGAAAAAAGCTAAAATAAGTAAGTGTGCACTGCCCTCATATTTTTCACAGGTTCCCATTCTTATCTTGTTCCGTTAGGCTCCATTTGATATCCTTTGCCACTTTTTAACCTGGCGACATCCCCCCACAGACGCGGGTATTTGTGTCAGACTTCTCCAGAAGAAGGACAATTACCGGTGCACTAAGATTACAGCACTGAACGTGCTCACAATTCCTCCTTTGCACGACGGTCCAGCTCTTGTCCTTGGTGTGTGATGCCGATCTGGCTGTGCTGCCCACTCCGGGAGCCGGCCGCAGCCACCCTGCCTGATGCTCCAGGAGCCAGCGCCGCACACGCTCCAGCGACTGCCCGGCAGCAAAATAAAAGCTCAGGAGAAAACTCTTTTGCTACATACACGTCTGCAATACATTTTGTCTGCTTTGTTGGCAGGGAGGCCAAATGATACCTTTCCTCTTAGGATAGCAAAATGAATCATACTTTCTGTCTTAGGAGTAACGTTTATGTGTCTCTGGGAATGTGATCCTTATTCTCTCTGTTGCAGACATGAGCCAGATGCCTTCCTGTAGTTCATATATATATGCAGGATACCTTCATTTCTCTTTTTCTTTCTTTACTTCTCACCCTCCTTCCATTCTTTTTTCTTTCCCCTCTCTCACTTTTGCTCTTTTTCTCTCCGGTGTGTGTATATGCAATCCGTCCAAACAAAAGAGTTAGCTCTTTTTTGTAAAAGAATGGGGAAAGTTGTTGCGCGAGTGGAAAATTCTACAGTTCATTCTGAAGTTTCTCATTCTGCAGGTTTGTGTGGGGATTGCTTCCACATTAGTCTCAAAAACGTCCTTCAAATGCCATTACACTACCAAGGGAATGACTTATGTTTTAGTAACCACAGATAGGGCTACCCGAAAGGGATCTGGCTTGTAGGGAATCAGAGACACCTATTGCCTGGAAAGCTTCTACAAGTTGGACACATTAAATCATTTGACTGATCTTGAACTCATGTATGCTTAAGTCTGGGGAGAAGCAGGAACACCTTTACTTGGCTTTGCCACCAAGGCCAAGACTGTGGCATCAAGTCTAAGAACAGCAGGAGAAAGCCCCTGCAGGAGTACAAGCAGAGACAGTGTCCGTCAGTCAGACGAGCAGAGGTCTCAGCCCATCTGGAGTCTTGCTGGTTTCTTTCATGAGCATGAGGGCAAAGGAGTTTTAAGAAAAGGTCTGAAGAACAGCGGACTGTGGCTGTTTACAGCAACGTCTTCCCAGTGTGAGTTGTCACTCTGATGAGGTTGCTTACTGATATAAAAATTTAACACAGATGGATTAGGGGGGAGTTTAGCTCTTGGTGCTGCCTCCTAGACAAGGGCAGGCTGCTACATGAAGCCCGCTAGCTTATGTTGGATGAGGCAGAGATGAGGGACAGACAGAGAGCTGTAATGTGATCAAAACAGTGAGGCTAGGAAAAGATCTTTGGAGCAGCATTCTCAATCACCATGAGCAGGGAAATCTGTGTGTGTCAGGAAGAGAGGAAAGGCTGTGGCTTCTGTGGTCTACTGTGCTTTGTCCAGACCAGGACTGAACACACGTTTTAATCAATGTGGTACTCGCTTTACTAGACTTATATATTATATATGTGTTAGAGAAAGGATCCTGAGCCAGTGTTTGTTCTAAATCCTTCGCATTTTCATTCCATTAAAATCGAGATCCTGCAGATCTAGTGGATACCTGAGTATTGCTGCCTCCTTATTACAGCTGCAGAGGACGTGGGAGAACAGCGGACTCCTCACTCAGCTGAGTTCCCTTCAGCTCATTCCTGTCGCTGCCTAACGCTAAGGGCACAAGGAATGGTGTCCTTCAGCTGCCTGTGCTCGGTGCTCCCCTTGTGCTCTCTCCAGAAATCAGGTGGTCTTGGGTAAGCCAGATTAAACCGCTGGTCCCTCTGAACCATTTAAAAGCAGCCAGCCATTCATGGTGTGGTTGCATGGGCAAAAAAGCTGGCACGGGGAGAGATGATGGGAGGATGGATTTACCCCTTTTACCAGAAGCCTGGTTTGTGTTAGGTGGCCTTTCTTCACCCCGATGGTTATCTACCACTGCTTACACAGCAAATAATAATGTTGTGATCCCAGGAGTGTTTTTATGACGAATCACAGTGGCATTCAATGTGAGATAGGCTCTGAAGTGACAGAAGGGATTCGGAAATCACATTGATGGTGGTGGAAATGTCCTTAACGGGGTAGAAGATAGAATGCAGCCAAACCAAATTATTTCCAGAATGGCATCCTGTCTCCCACATTTCAGCTGGATGCCCTGTTTGCCTCCATCATGTAGCCATTCCCACACCTCTGATACCAGGTCAATTCAAGACTTCTCATTCCTCAACCACCCTTCTAGCTTTCTCTTAATTGGTTTTTTTCTGTGTTGTTTTGTTTTGTTTGTTTTTTTTCTTTAATTCTTTGTAACTTGTTGTGGTATTAAAATATTAAACAATATTTTTGAGGTACTTAAATATTAAACAATGAACAGAGTTTCCTAAGTTGAGCCTTACGGTAACTATGCATAGACCATATTACACCACAAGCTGTTATCTGATTTGCTCTCCACCAGCACTGCATATTCGTCATTGCTTTTCAAGAGTCCTTTTGCCTGTTGATGACCACAAATGCATATTGATACTCCTACTTTTGAACATGGGTTAGAAGTCTTTGCAGAAATGCATTATTTCTACAATGTTAATGTGTCTGATACTAAATTAATATATCATTCAGCATAAGAAAGGTATTTATGCCCTTGTTGAGAGACAAACAGGAACAATGACAAGTCCAGAGGTCAACACTCTGTCTGATCTGTGTAACATTTTTATTAACATTATAAAATGAGTTATACGTAACGAGGAATAATGGTACTAAAGAACCACCTTTGAGGTAAAAAAAAAACAGACTAAAAGACTTAGAAAGTTTATAAAGAAACACTGAGTAGTCAGCATTTAATAGACAAGACAGAGAAAAACAAATCTGGTCTTAAATAATCTGCATCTCAGATATTTAATGACATAGATGTAGGTACAAGAGTAATACCTAGTAAAAGAATTAGATATACTCCTTTCAGTTGCAATAGAGGATTTATTATACAGGAGAAGATATTGATTTAGGGTGATGAGTACCTTGGCTCAGAGTCTCAGTCCTTCTAGAGAAGAGCCAACGAGTGTTCACGAGAGGGGAGTGGATTCACGCTTGCCTTAGAAAGCAAGCGTTGTAGTTCCCTTCTGTACCTGTGTGAACAGGACATGAGTTGTTGGAGGCTTTGCTTGAGTCCTCAGGTTGAACTTCACAAAGTCTTTTCATAGACTGACTAGGTCTGACTCATAGCAAAAATAAGATAAACAAGTATGCAGGTTAAAGGAATGAAAATAACGCATTTATTCTGCAGCATTATGTGCATTTTTGAGAAATCGTTGCTCAGTTGTTTCTTTTAGATGAGACAAAGAAAGAAGTGCATTTAAAATTTTATGTGCCTTATGGGAGAGCTGGCAAACACACACGTTGTGGAGTGTCCCTGTTCTGTGGAGCTCACCGGCCCCGTATTACACTCATTTGTTCTGCATGGCAGGGGCTGAGTTCCACAGTTTGCTGTTGGCAGCTGAGAGCTATTATTGGGCTGCAACATCTGTTTCAACAACAGTGGGACCCTGGTCAGCAAAACTAATTAAAAAAGAAGTCCAGAGTCAAATACCATGACCTATCTGGTGTGTCTTTGTGTAAACATGGTAACTACTGGAATAATGAAAACTTTTAAATGCTTAGGATAATTTACAAAAATATGACAAGTGATGAAAAGTCTCGGAACTGTTCTTCATATCAGACACTTACGAACAGCAGAGACAAAAATTAGGATTCCTGCAAATGCTTAAGCACGTAGGGAACTTTTTATGCACATGGGCATTGGTAATAAACTTACCGAGGCTGCTGAGCTGCACAGCCCTTCTCTCCTGGGTTAGTGTTTACAGAATGGGACCGCAAGTTTCTTCAATACTCTGCCAGGGTTTTGTTAATTGGTAATAGTAGCTACGAGGGTGCTGGGGTGTACATTTAATGGCTCCCAACATTCATGGAATTCCTCCATTTCTCTCCTCTGTGAAAATTTCAGTTGCCAAGACAAAAGTAACTGGTGCTGGTGAGTTCCAGCGTGTTAAATAGTTCCCTCTGACCTAGCGAAGAGGCGAAATGTCATGTTTATATTGGGCTGATGAAATGAGATGACTTGTTTGAGGAAAAGACAGTAGACAAAATATTCAGGACAGGAGGAGTAGGAAGCTGTCAGAGCAAGCACTGCTTGGTTGTCAAACTAATCACTGACTTAACTCCAAAGCAAATTTTGTTTTTTCCACTTTTTAAAACTGAGCTGAGGCTGAATAGTGACCAAAACCTCCCTACTGTACACACACGGATGGAAAACTGATCTGTTTTCTTTGCTAAATACAGGTAGATTTTGTGCTGAAAGTTGTGCTTAAAGGAAGCCCCTTCATAGTCTCTGCATGAGCTGTATGGGGGGTGGGTCCAGATGAGCGAGTAGAGACAGGAGAGCAGTAGACAGTGAAGCTTTCCAACACAGCAAATGGGCAGGAGATGACAGAGCTTCCTTCCCCATCCCATCTTCAAAATAGGGACATAAGCAAGTAGCTGTGAGGTCCCTTTCCCAGCAAAATAAAAACACACAAAAGGAGCTGTAGCTCTCCAAGTCACAATTTTCCACCCGTACAGCTCCCAGTGCTGGACAATATATCTCCTTTCCAGGTAAATGGTGCAGCTGCAGTCAAACCCATCACAAACATTAAATGAAGATACCAAAGATTAACAGTGCCTCAGAGTCTGTCTGTCTACTCATGGTTCTTTTATTTTTTTCAAATATGTTTTGAACATTTGCAGCCAGCAGGAAAATTGCTAATGGATTCTTGTGTCTGGTTTTAAAATACAAAAATTGGTTTTTATTTAGCTCTTTCCTGACCAAACCTATGCTTGCCTATGAGTTCCCTTATTGCAGAGTAATAGAATCCTTTCTTTTCAGGGGCAACAGAGAGATTGAAATGGTGTGCTGAAGACGGTACACCTGTGTAGCCAGTTGTTTCCTGCAATCCATTTCTTCTTTAGAAATTATGGGAAATCAATGTTTCCCTAGAGGTTTTTATTGTCAGTCTGTTTATCCGCCAGAACCTCTTCAACATCCATCTTAGATGGCTGAAAATTATCTTTACAGGGTGTTGAGATGAATGGTTTGTCAGACCTTCTGCCTGATGATTTTTACATCCTTTTCTAATCTCTCCATTGAATAGTAGGCTAGCAAAGAAGTAAAATACATAAAATATGCCATTTTGGACTGTCAAACCTGCTGCAAATCTTAATTTGGTTACGAGACTATGCCCTTAAAAGCAGTGGAAAACCTACCATTAATTTCAATTTCTTATGTGTCCAAAATTATAACTAAATCATGTCTTTGTTACATTCAGATTATTCATCAAGAAGTGTATCTTCCTCACAGGCTGACAGTATTTTTGATGAGAAAGAACAATATTCCTATTGATGGTTTTCTGGACGCAACTGGCGAAACTTGAATTATCCACTGCTAATTCTGTATGTTTAAACTACAAATCCTGGTCTTTCCTAACGACTTTAACTTCCCATCGTGCCATGTTGTGGTTCAGATGACAAGGTGGTTGATCCACTGTTCCCTGTCTCCTTGGACTTTTCATTGACTCGTGCAAACTTGTCTTAATATTTCTTAATTATGCTTCAGATTTAGCACCATTATTTGAGCAATAAGTAATTGCATTATTTATTTTTTTAACATTTTGTCAGAAAATGCATACATCAAAACCAGATACTAGGAATTTCTGCAGATTCTTAAAGGAATTGAAAGAGCTCGGAAAAGAGACAAATGAATAAATAAAACATCGGTATTTGTTTTGCTAGAAAAAAATTCATGAAATTGAGACCTTGCTTGTAATATCAGAAGCCTGTTTTGCCATTGTGTCTCAGTTCTAAAGAAAGCTCAGAAACCCAACATGTATTAAGCTCAACTTTTTCATTTTAAAATTAGGACCTTTCCTCTCCTCCAGCAGATGCGGACCTAAGGCTTTTGCCCATCCCTTATATAGAGGCTGCTACTGGATGAAAGAAGAGATGCTTTCAAGTCAGGTAATTCTGTATGGCGACCATATGTTCTCCATTTCTGTTTCACACTGTGCTGTTTTCACTTCATGCCACTAAGCTTTTGGGGCGTGATGTTAGTAACTGCCCTCTGCACAAAGACTGCAGTGAGGACACTGGTGCTGGCGGGCACGCTGCTGAGCTGTCGGAGGAGTTCTGGAGACATGGTGGGGTGAGGAAAGCAGAGCTTCCCAGGTGAGACGTGGGGGCTCCTTTGGCAGGGAAGGAAATGCTGGTGCTTTGTCAACAGTGGACAGGTTCATATCACAGCTGGTACGCAGGGGGATAAAAGCACCCATAGATATGATGTTAATGTTTTGCTTGTATTCTGTTCCAGCTGGTGCTGGGCCATAGCTCGGAGGATGTCCCATTTAGCCCATATCCAGGGCTAAACCACAGCAGTTGCTCTATCACCTGATGACCCCTCTCCAGCCAAGAAAGGGGATTGGGAAAAGGAGAGGAGATCCATGGGCTGAAATGAAAGCAGATTTAATGAAACAGCCAAACTAATGCCAATATAAAGTGTACAAAGTAATACTCAGCCCTGCGAATGTGCAGCACAATAAACAGGAAGCAGTCCTTGGGAGCAGAATGGTAAGGAA
>NW_010398117.1:0-3797 GCF_000710305.1 Buceros rhinoceros silvestris | reverse complement strand
AGCAGGAGCCCAAGTAGGGGGCCAAGGAGGAGTCCCTCCTGTCCTCAGCAAACTTCCCCCCTTTATAATGAGTGTGATGTTTATGGGATGGGATATACTTGATAACCAGCTTGGGTCAGCTGCTAACAGTCTGCTTACCATGGCTGGCCTAGAATGGGTGTGGGGACAGCCATCACAGGCCATGAGGATAGGACAGTTGCTTCCAAAACAGTCCTACCTCTCCCCCTTTATTCCCCCGATTGCTGCAGGGGCAGCAGGAAGCCCAGCTCCCCATGTTTTTCCATCTTAAACATGCCTTTCTCCTCCTACTGTCTTTCCATTGGCAGAAGAAGCCCACCCCTGGACCCTCGTCCAGACGAGTGACATCCAATTTCTCCTATGCTGATGAAAAACTTGGAGCCAGCCATGACTATGTTGATCTACTTAGTTTTACTGGATGAAAACTGTAATTATAATAGCACTGATGCAGTGCAGAGCAAGACTTCCAGCTGTTGCAATCATCACAGCTCTGCCAGCTTTGAAGGAAATTATCTATTCATGCCAGTCAGGAATCTGGCCTTGTTCTAAAGAAATCAAGTAACACGGAAATCACCAGGGTCCCTCTTGAAGAGCATTGTCTTAAATTACTTACATTTTCTTGCAGGAATAGCTTGCGTCTCTTAGCCCAAATGTGAATCAAATGCTAACTGCGTATATTCGAGTATTTTTGCCTTACAATCAGTTGTGTAAAGAAATATAATTGTCTTTTCACTGTTCTATTCCCATTGCTTGGGTTATGCTATGCAAAGTTTTGAGAAGTTGATGAGTTCAAATTCTTTCATGCACCGGTTGCAAAGCTAATCAGCTAGGTGAAATGGGACTGAAATACTGCTATTTGCTCTGATTTCTAGGAATATCAATAGCGACCACAGGTTTAGTCCTTGAGCTGAACTAATCTCAGGATACCTGCTTATATTCACCCGAGAGCCAGCAGGCATCTGGCTACAAGACTTCATGGACTTACTTCTAAAAATTAGAAACAAAGCGGAGAGGAGAAGAACAGCACAGCTCTACAGGATCTCTCCTAGATTAGAGCTTTCACCATGGGAGACTGAGCAGCTCAGGAGAATTGGTAATGGGAAATTGGAGCCATGCACCTCAAGGCTGCCAATCTGTATCTGATCGAGGCTAGTACTGGCTGGAAGCCTTTAGCATCCAACAGCTCTTTTCTTCTCTTTGTGAAGCTGTTAGCAGCCTCGGCCCAAATATATCCATGGCACAAGGCTGCCTTCACAGCTGACATAATGCTGCAGCTTTGCTCACATTCGCAGCAGAGGCGAGGTGAGGATGAGGTGGAGACACAGCTCCTTCTCATCCTTAGAAGGGTCCTCCGTGGTCAGGGAGGAGGTGCATAGACGAACTGGAGTGAGGAAGACATCATTGCTGGTTAATGTTAACTCAGGAGAGGAGTTTGGCTCAGAGAGACCTTGGGCTAGAGGGGTGTGGGTAAGGGTGGAAAAGGACTGGTCAGAAAGCACTGGATGGGGCAGGGAAGAGTAAGAAGTGCAAAACCAACATCACCTTAGCAAGAAAGCCGTTTGCATAGAGTGCATGTCAGCAGCAGACATCTCCTGTCCCTTACAGCATCTCTCATGTGAGGACTGAATGCATGAGGAGTGTGTTTCTGACCTACAACTGCCTAATTTCTGTGAAAATCAGTGGGAAGGCCGGGGGTGCGCACTTTATGCACCTTTGAAAATCCTAGCATCCATCTGGAAAGTGCACACCCATCTACTTGTGCCTGTGGTTTCTCAGGGAGAGGAATTGCTTAGCCCTCAGAATATACATTGCTCTGCCCTGGCTCTTCGAGTAAATAAAGGGGAAAAAAAAAGGCGCCAATATCAGAATTAACAAAGTCATCACAGCATAGACTTTGTTCTTGGGCTAGAAGTGTCAAAGAAGCAGAACAAGCAGAACAGCAGAAGAGAGATTGCATACAGCAGCAAGAGCAGAAATAACTCATTGCAGCAGAGCCAGATTTCCCAGGACAGACTGATGTATTCAATTAAACCCTCACTCGCTACCTGGGGACGAGCTTTAACCGAACCTTGGGGCTGGCCATCCAAACACAGCCAGGTAATCAGGTAACGTGAGCCACTTGATACCTACTTGAAAAAAAAAAATATGGGTTGGGTGTGCAGTACCTAAACTAATTACTCCAAAATGATTGCCTGGATTTGGGCCAAGCATTATCTCACTTGTCCTCAGCGCTACTGCAATGGCACGAGGGGAACAGAAAATGCAGTAATCCGAGAGGGAGATAAGAACAAGAGAGAGGGAGAATTGAGAATGCTTTTTAGCTGTGAAGGAGATGTTCTGTCTCTGCACTGCTCTTTTGTCCAACCTCAACAACAGCCTTTGCATCTTGTCTCCCCCTTTTAAAATGGATTGGCAGCCAGAAGCACTGTCCACACATACATAGTCTAACACTGAATTAAGCTGTTGGGTTTTTTTCTCCTCCTTGCTCTCCATGGAGCTAGATTCATCCTACTGAAGAAGAAAATGTCAAGATTTGAGAAAAATCTATGAGAAAAATGTAAAGGAAACCACAAATCCCCGGTCATAAAAACCTGTCATCTTCATTTTCTAAGCAAGTCATTGGTTATATAGTGAATATAGTTCAGACTCATGCTGAGTAAAACAGAGAAGTTCCGATCCAAAGGATTATTTGGCTTAATGAAAGGAGTTCCCTTTCCTTTGGTGGGTTTCAAGCAGAGCTACAGAAGATGATTAATTTATTGCCACTGGAGAAAATAAGTAATTTAGTTTCTGATATAGTAGACTAATATACAGGACCTGCCTAGAAACTTAGGACAAACAAGGTAAAGGTCAAAATTAGAGGAAAAAACCAAAACAATGGCACAACATCTTTTCTCTTTCATATATTGTCACCTGGGGAGAATAATATTTTTCATGTGGGAGTTGGCAACTCACGTCTTGTGTTTAAAACGTGGCTAGAAGTGTCGGCTCGGAAACTGCCACAGATGTATTTGTGGGGAAGGAAGGCACCTGAGACTTACCTTGCTAAGGGCTGTGCTTCAGGTTGTTCAACTGATGAGGAACATACTGTGTGAAACCCATGACAGACATGAAGTAGTAGGAGAAACAACATTGAAAAGCTCTATCTTTTCCTTCTGCTGGCCGTTCTGTTTTCAGTGACACTTCATATATGTGACTATAATAAATGAGTATTTTAGTACTAAATAAAACATCAGAAAAGAATAGGCAAGACTGAGAAATCAATAAGAGTAGTCTACAAGAGAGGACAAGTAAGACTCTCATTAAATTAAACTAATTATCCACCCCTAATTCACTTAGTTGATGCTTAGAAAGTCAGGAAATGCTCATTTCCAGCTCTTGCTCCATAGAGGTGTACTCAGTTCAGCTCAGTGCAGATTCTTTTAAGCTTGCAGAAGAGTACAGATCTGGGGAACAGGGTTTCACTGCTGCATCAGAACCTGCAAGCCACTTTTATCCAAAGAACAGATAAACCATGACCATATATACGTAGGTGACTGGCCCTCTGCGTTGTGTTGGGTGTGAGCTGGGCACTTCGGTGGTTCCGCTTTATTCCCTGCCCAGGAGGACAAGGCAGGTTCAGCTTTATCCAGGAGAGCACAGCTGAGGGTGAGATGACAGTTCAGCGCTACCTAGGAGCTGTAGCTGATGTAAATGCTAACATAGAAGATTGTGTTGTTGCTTGATCAATGTCTTTACTTCTCCTTCCTTTCCCCCCCCTTTTCCTTTTCCTTTTCCTT
>NW_010398116.1:50261-69605 GCF_000710305.1 Buceros rhinoceros silvestris | reverse complement strand
CAGGCCTTGGCCTAGCTCGGCAGCCAGCAGCAGTCTGGATGCGGCCTACTCGGGCCTAATCACGGCAAAGCAGACCCGTGGGAGCTCCCCTCTCTTCGTGAAGTCCAGAAGTGCGAGAGAGCCGTTCATCCCCTGGCCTTCTGCTTTAGAGGCTCCCGACGTAACATTCCACCTGACCCTCTTAACCAGTTAAATGCGGGGTCATCACACTTGCATGGAATAATTGCTATTCGTCTATTAACCAAAACAGGAAGTTTCGCTCAAATAAGGAAGTTTCAGCTCAAACCAGGAAGTTTAGCTCAAACCGGGACATATGGAAAGCATCCTTAAAGAACTGCCAGCTCTGTTCTGTTTTCTTGTCTCTGAGGGTTGTTTCGCAGGACATCCTATTGACTTACTCTTTGAAGAACTGGAAGTTTGCTTTCCTAAAATTCAGGGTTCTGAATTCCAGGAGTCTCCTGGATTGCCTACAGCTAGCTGCCATATTACTTTTCCAGCAGATGTTGGGGTGGTTGAAGTCCTGCTCATGGCTGTTCTTCAGGGACAGCTCTTCACACTATCCATTTCTTGATGTAGAAGGAAATGCCTTCACCCCTCCCTCCTTGCCTGTACCTTCTGAACAGCCTGTAGCTGCACTCTAATCATGGGATTTGTCCCACCAAGTTGCAGTAGCGGCAACCAGGTTCTATCTTCGTAGCAGCACAGTGACTTCCAACTCCTCCTTTTTGTTGCCCATGCTGCATGCAGCTGGGCTGTCGATCTCATCACCTTCATGTCGTATTTATTTGTTGGGCTTCACAGAATACACCGTGACTTACTAATCAAATAAACATTTCATTTCAGCAGCTCTATGAAGTTGAGAGGACTATTTATTTCTGCTGCCTGCTTGGTCACTGTTCAAAAACACCTTCAGAGATAGTAAGGCCCCCTTCCAGTTTCATGTCAACCTACATCATGTTAGCAGTAATCAATATTGTGCATAGTAGTGTGAACTATTTATAATGCACAGTACATTATATATACATTATATAGATACTTTAAATTGTAGTGCATGTCTGTGTAGTCTTGCATGGTATTGACTTAGTGCAGGTTGTAAAATACGATAAACATGTATAATTTCACTCTAAAGTAGGTTGTAGTTGGTTCCAAATTTTTCAAGTATTAATAATTTTGTTAGGCAATATAGCTTTACATACCTGTTTTATCTGCAACGAGAATTATTATACTCTTTGGAGAGTTCATGAGGGTTTACGGGCATATAAATAAAATTCTAATTTGTATATAGGTGATAATACAGAACATAAAAATCTCTTGTAGGTCAGACTGAAATACATTTAGGTCTGTATCTCAGCTCTGTCAAGGGTCAAGGTGTTTAGAGAAGGTAAAAGTAAGAAAAGCATATTTTGAGTTGTCCTAGGAATGCTCTTTAATTCCCAGCAATTTACAACTCAAGGACTTTCTGAACAGGAGATAATGTCGTTGTATTTAATAGTTCTTGACATATTTTTTCATCCATGAATTTTTAAAGCTGTTTTTTTGATGAATCTCTTTTTTTAGAATCTGCAGTATTCTGTGAAAAAGAGCTTTGCATATTAACTGAGCAGTGGGTGAAGATATTTCTCTTTCCGCCTGCTGGTTTCATGGGGTGTCCTCTAGTCTTTCAGCTTGAAGAGCTGCTAAGCAACTGTTCTTTATTTCTCTATTTCATCACATTTTGTACAGAATTCCATTCCTTATCTTTGATCATGCTTCTTGCCCTTCTCTGTCCCTCATATATTTCTGCTATAAATTGAAACTGAACAATTTGCCTTGGGTTTTTCTATTTATTTCAGGATATCTGGAACCTAGGACCTTCCTCTGACAAAATTGTTTTGTAGCTGTTTTTTACATTTCTCAAACTCAGTTCCCTTGCAAAAGATCAATGGCTGTTTGAATTTTAAACCATCCTTCTATATTTTGAAAATAAATATTCTTATTTTTTTGTGTAGTACAGGTATATTTTGCAAGAAAAAAGTGTGCTGGGGAGCAAATATCTTCAGAAAGAATTCCGCTTTCTTCAGTTATTAATAAGTAAAGAATAAGTCCTGTTTGTAACTTTATTTGTTTTACAGTGATTAGTTATCAAATGACGTTGCTTTATCCCTTGAGAGCACTTAAGCCATATGATCTATTTATTTAGTTTGAATGAGCTTATATTATTTTACCCTTTCGGTAAACCTTCAGAGACTTGTTGAGAGGTGGCACAGAAGTATATATTTTCGTTACACGTAAGGGTTCTCTGACACAAACAAATTGAGATTTATTATCCTTTGTGGGCTAAACTATAATGTTTGATGTAGTTTTTGGCTGTAAATAGAATATTTACATATTTTCTGAGCATATACACATAATACCACAGATACAGATTTTTAATCTTTTTATTAAACTGAATATTGTAACATTTTTATTATACTAAAATATTATCTGTTTATTTTTACCTTCTTCCTTCTTGTGGGGTCACATAGTCACGTGGGTGTATGGTTTTTTGGATTTTAATGAAGCACTATGCTTTGTTCTTTTAAGGCATCGGTCATGAATGTACCAGGTAAGCATGAACAGAATAGGCTTCTAAGGTTATATAAATCCATCATGTAATTCACAGTCACATCTCCAGTCTTCATTGCTGTGTTACAAGGATTTTGGAGTTATAAATAATACTGTCTTTAAAGTATATTTTTAGCTTGGCCAGCTACTGAATCAAATCAAGCAAAAATAAAAATATTTTCAAGGAATGAATATGTGTGTTTAAATAGCAAGGTTTCTCTTTTATACATTCTGTAAAAACCCTGCCCCAAATTCATAAGCCTTGTAGAGAATGAGGAGCTGCTGTTGGGATCATTTTTCCAAACAGTGACTGAACTCCCAGTCACCCACCACCCAGAACATCCCAGAATGAGGAATGTGCATTCACTACTTTTATCTGCAAAAGAGATATAACTGCAAATCACAGGCATCAGTTTCTTAACCCTTCTGTAATAGGGGGTGGAAACAGCTTGCCTCAGAGCGGCAGGGGCTGAAATCTTGGGAGAATAGGGATCAGAACCTCTATTTCTCCTGTGCCTGGGTATCTTAGTCCCACTGATGGGTAAAACCAATCCTTAATTCACCACCCTATATAAAACTATTTGAAAAAAAATTAAAGGAGAATATGACACTATTACAACTAGGAGTCAATATTTTTAACTTTCTTAAAGTTTTGGGGATTTTGTGTTCTTGAAGAATGCAAATCATATTTTCGGCAGAATTGTATTCTGGTTTGCCACATTTTAACATTTAACAATGTTAATATTTAAGCATTTAACAATGCTTATATAACTTTCAATACCCTATACCTTTCCTTGTTTACAATGCAATTTATGTCATGGGGTGTGTCATAAAAAATATCTTAAGTTACTAAATGTTAAGCTCTTTTGTATAGATGAAATATTTTAATAAATAATGTTATTGGTAAATCAAAACTTCCCTTTCTGAGTGCATTAAGAGTGACAAATGGAAATCAGATTCTAGGATGACTTTGCATAGAGGTTTTTCTGATGCCATGGCTCTCAGTGGATAAGATAGTGACCTGCTGGGATAAAATTATGACTCTTGCCCTAAGAAGAACTAAGCAGGAGAAAAGAGGTCTTCCATGTTCTTTTGAAAATTTGAGTTTTCTCCTGTATAATTTTGTAATAGGAAAGTCACAATCTCTTTAAGAACATTCCTCAACAGACCACTACAGCATATCAGTCTAAGAATAACTTTTTCAAACCAAGTCTTTTTATAGAAATTTTTTTGTGAATCATTACAGCCACCCCTGGTGGTGCTAGCTGTTTGTGGATATAGGCTGCTTAGTGCTTCAGACTTTCTATGAATTGACTTTCTTTACTCCCAGTTTAATCAATGGGAATATGAAAATCAAACCTCAAGACTAATTATGGAATTTTAAGTAAAGTGGCAGCTGAAAATGTCAGAATCACAATAGGACAAAGAAAGAAAAGATACAACTCAACTGTTGAAGTTACGAGAGATTTTTTTAACATTAAGGAAAACATATTACCACTATTTCATTATGCCTTTTTTTCCCTTCCATCCACTTTTGAGAGACAAGTTCCATATTTAAGAACAATTTTAAATAGTAATTCACGGTCATTTTTTGTTCTTAGTATTCAGTCATAGATGTAAGAATTTAGTATCTGAATCTGAGAAACGTATTCAGTGACGTATGCCAAAGAACATGCCACTTAATTAGAATGGAAAAATTCCATGATCCCCTATGAAGACGGGTTAAACATTATTCCAAATGTAAATTTTTAAAACACACAAATGACTATCCCATGTAACGCCTACTCATGGAATAATAAGAAAAGAAAGAAATTTTGAGTTGATCTGAAAGAGTACACATGAACGTTCTTGTCTAAGAGCTACTCGCCAACTCTTTAGGTCACTATAATCTAATTAAATTAAATATTCTGACAAGAATAGCAGAATTCATTATATTACTGCCTAACTTGAAAGGAAGTTCTATGTTAAAATGAGGAGTTCATCAAAAGGAAGTTGAAAGGACCATTCACAAGTACATTCAGATGTAATGAGGATAATTTTAATTTTAAAATATCAAATTAGAGGGTCAGTAAAAATCCACACTACGATATCAAACCAGATTTTAGTGCAGAAATAAAATGTGTCATTAAATAGAAGGGTCAAAGAAATTATTAACTAGGAAATCGATATCCACAAGGTCCATGAAAGCAAGCTAGAAAGCTACATACTGAGCTTCACTATAAAAATGTTACGACACTCAAAATCTTGAAAAATAACTGGCTAAAGGCATAAAAAACTGTCAAAAATTTGTAGAAGCAATGGAAAGCCTTAAAGAGAGTCTACGGGACCAATAGATAATCACAGAGTACTTATATATGGGAAAGTAGAAAGGCTAAATTAGTCCATGTTTCCACATTCATGTGGAGGACAAGGGAACGGCTTTTCAGAGATTTCTCTTTGCCTTTAATAAAAAGCGTAATGTGTTTTAACCCTTTGATTCATAATTGCAAATGGTGAAAAATAGCTCGTATTACCAGAAAAACTAATGTAGTTTCCAGGCTGTATACGTAGGGATTGTTACCAGTGTTCTTTTGCAGTGTCTTCCTTAAATCTAAATTGATGCTATCACAATCCCAGCAAAAGAGGGCAGAAGGGGAGGGAGAAGTTCCTCTTGGAGGTGGGTGAAAGGCCAAAACTGTTGAACTGCAGAGGGATGTTAAATGAATGGATGATAACATGTAAATACTCATAAACATAATGTAATGTACATGTTAAAATCAGTCCTTCCATTACATCTGCAATGATGTGCTGTGTTCTTGGTCTTATTGCTGAAGAATAAGATCTGTGACTTATAATAGGCTGTGCTCTGAAAATGTCACCTCAGTGCTGAGTAGCTATCAGAAAAGCAAATATGACATTAAGAATTATTAGGAAAGGAAAAGAGAACAAAAGCAAATATCATTATATATTACTGTATGAATGTATTGCCTTTATCGTGAATCCCGTATGCTGTTCTGGTGTCTCAAAAAGGACATAACAAAGCTAGAAAGGGTACAGAGAAAGGCAGCATGGATGATCAAAGTTATGGAAGGTGTTCAGTACAAGTACATGCCAAGGTCTCTTCAACCTTGAAAAACATCACAAAGGATATCTGGAAGGACATACCACTTTTCTAGTCTTCTCCACGCTTCTGCTTCTGGCTACTGGTGGAGAGAGGATACTAAGTTGGAGGTGTATTTGCCTTGCTCCTGTACAAAAAATTGTTAAGTTACGGAGCTGGCCTGTGCTGGCTCAGAAGTCATGTGAGTGGAGGAGGAATATCCTCCTTAGAAACTTTGGACATAAAGGCAAATACAACTCCTACAGTCTGTACTAGGAGGTAACACAAAGAATTTTAATTTTCCATTCCAGTGTAAACTACCATTGTGCTGAACACTCCCACTTGAAACAGTTGTAGGGAACAGGCAGAGCTGTCTGCCTTCATTGGTTGTGCCCTTCATCGTGCAGGTTCTAAATCTCTACCACTTTTCTAGATTTTTTTTTTTCTTGTCTGTTACACAGAGCCTGCAAATAACCTGTGTCCACAGATTGTGCTTAAATGGCTTACCATGACTTACAAAGTTGCATGATTGGCTGGTGTTTAGAAATGTTTTCACCTTGGCTTGTTTCTCTGCTAAAATTCATGCATTTTAGAGCCAAGAGTTTAGAATGTAGATGAAAGAATATAGAGAGAACTTCTGCGGCAAAGTCTAAAAATAGGGACTTCTTGGTTTTCCTTTAGTCATACACCATGAGCTTTAATACTTCAACCATATATGTGTAAAGGTTACTGTGGAATCAGTCCTTTAGCATCTGAAGTCTCATTGCCTCTCAACAGACCTGCTGCAGGAGAAAATTTGCATGGAGTACTTGTCTTGCTTGACTTCTTTGCACTGACCTGGGAATTTGCTAAATATTTTCTGCACTGTTTTGTCTGAGGGTTGTTTAAGGCAGTAAAAGAGAGAGGCTATTTTTATTTTGTGTTATTTTTATTTTTCTGAACATGAAAAAGAGGAAAAAAATAGAATCAGCAGTTTACCTGAGATGGCTGCTTCTATACTAGACTAGAGAAACATACAGGACAATAAGGTGATTAAAACTCGTATTGATTTCCTCCACCAGTGAAAAATATATTTATTGAATTGATTTGTGATATTGGTACTTTAGCTGTAATTCCCCTCAGGGGAAATTGTAGTAGGACTGGGAGTGCTTTTCCACCTTGTAGCCTATCAGGAATATGGGGTTGGAAACATGTTCCTATCTAGAGCACTTGCAGTCAGGTTTAATAAGATGGGAAACAAACTTAGCTTTTTCTGTGTTTCCGGTTTTTTCCTGTAGAAGAGCTTCTTTCCTTCTGCTCTGTGAGAGCAGAGGACAAGTGCTGCAGATGGCTATGCCCAGCTTTGGGTTTTGCAGTACAACAGGCAGGTTGACAAATTGGAACAAGTCCAGCTGGACCAACCAGGTGTTACAGGGCTGGATTATATGGTACTGAGGAGCAGCTGAGAGAGCTGCCTGTTTCAGCCTGAACAAGAGAATGCTAATGGGATTTGCGCAGCCTAAGGGCTGGTGGTAGAGAAGATGGATCAAGACTTGTGCCCAAGCTGCTGCAAGGAAAACTCTGTGTGATCGTAAGAAAAACTCAGCTTTGAGGCTGACTGAACACTGGAGCAGGTTGCCCAGAGAGACCGAAGTCTCCATCCTGGGAGATTTTCAGAACCTGGCTGGGCAAGCCATGAGCAGCCTGACCGAACTTTGAAGGTTGATCCGTCTTTGAATTTGGCACTGCTTCCAGCAGGAGGCTGGACCAGATAATTTCCAGAGGTTTATGTCCAACTTTTACAGTTGTGTGAATGAGTGAGCCTGTGTAATCTACCCCCATATAGCATGCAGAGAATACGCAACTGCTGTATTATTCTTGGACTTGAAATCAGTTTACAAAACTTTGTTTATTATTGGGGAAAACCCCATTATTTGATAAGTTCTTCCTCTCCTTGGCAATTACAGTAATTCTGCGTCAGTTTTAAAATTGTCTCCCCATAAATTGCTATATTCTTGTGAACATATTCTCTGTTGAAGAATATTGAGCCTGTTTGTCCCTCTTGGCATATAAATGCTAGAAATACATGTTTTACTTGTATAGTTTGTGAACTGCCATGCCTTCTGTACTCCACCAGGCCACCTACCCTGTCACAAATTTTTTTTTTGTACTACGTTGATAAACATGTTCTGGCTAGTTTTGGTTTTTATGGACTTTTTTTTTATTTAGGATTACAGTTTGCAGTAAGAGAGGTCTCATTCTCAAAATTATGTGGACACTGACAAAAGACTTGTCAAGTAATTTTCTGCAGGATCTTTCCAGGAATCAAAACAAGGCGGATTAGTCTGTCATTCCATAAGCCCTACCTTTCCTCCATCTTAAGAGACAAATGCTGTATTCTCCAGTCTTCTGGGACTTCCCTGTCCTCCAGAAGCTAATAAAAATAATTGTTAATGCATCAGAAATAGCTCTCTAGTTTCTCTAAGGTGAATTTAATAAGGCCTAGCCAATTTGAACACATCTATCTTATCTAAATATTCATTAACGCATTCTTTGCCTTGCAATTCAGTTTTTTTCTTTACGTGGTCTTGAATGTTTTGTCAAGATTTACCATTTTGTGAAGGCTGGAGTGAAGGAGGTATTAAAAGTTTAAACTTCCCCTCCATTGCTTTCTCTCCTTTTCTGTTACTACTGACCTGCATGTTTTCTTTTTTTTTTTATTTATTGGGTATTTTAAAATTCTTTTTGTTCCTTTTGTCTCTTGCAATTTGAAACTAATTTTGTACTTTGGCTTTTCTCTATTTTATATAGTTTTTGCTCTATATTCTTCCATTGTTATGACCTTGTTTTCCCTTTTTGTATGACTACATTTTGTCAGACAGTCCTTGAAGACTTCCAAGTGCTGTGGCCTATTCTTTCCTTTTGTTGGGACACTTTTTGCATTTTCTTTAACCTTCCTGCATGAACTGCGAGCATACCTGCACAAGTTTGTCCTCAAGTCATCTTTCAAAAAGACCTTTAACCGGTTTCCAGAGTTTGCGGAAATCTGTTGATTTTGATGGTGGTGGCGTGAAGGAAAGTGTTTCTGTTTTATTTTTGTAGCTGTCATATCTCATTTTTCTTAACAAATCAGTTTGTGACTGTTTTTCCCAGAAGACTTCTTGTCATGGTTTAACCTCAGCCAGCAACTAAGGACCATGCAACCATTTGCTCACTCCCTCCGCCCTCACAGTGGGATGGGAAGGAGAATCAAACATGCGTAAAACTCATGGGTTGGGATAAGAACAGTTTAATAATTGAGGTAATAATAATGTAATGAAAAGGAAGATAACAAAAAGAGGGTGAAATAAAACCCAAGACAGACAAGTGATGCAATTGCTCCAGTCGCTGGCTGATGCTCAGCCAGTCCCTGAGCAGTGATCCACACCTCCCAGGCAACTCCCATTGGCTCATAATGTTGGGCATGATGTCCTAGGGTATGAAATATCCCTATGGCTAGTTTGGGTCAGATGTCCTGACCGTGTCCCCTCCCAGCTTCTTCTGCTCCTCCAGCCTTCTTGCTGGCAGGGTATGAGATGCTGAAAAAAACTTGACTTAGTGTAAACACTACTTATAAACAACTTATAAACATAATATTATCAACATTATGCTCGTATTAAATCCAAAATACATCACTATACCAGCTACTAGGAGGAAAAATAACTCTATACCAGCTAAAACCAGGACATCTCTCTTCATATTGTTAATCCCTGCTTTACTATATTAGATAGCACAAAACGTAAACTAAACACTCTCATGGTAGCTTGTTCGTTCTAAAATTACAATTTGCCTCCAATGTAGCGTCTTGACAAGTTACGTCTTAGTTTTTGCACATGGTACCTAAGTATTCAAAGTCTCTGTCACAGCTCTCTTAGATGCTTTTAAAGTTTCTCATTCACAAAAAGCAACACCCACACACACCCCACCCTACCCCACTCCACCCCAACCACCAAAGAAAAGGATGTAGTCCTCACTTGCTGGTGAAGTTTGGTATATGCATGTTTTTCCTTTTTTTTTATTTTTTCTTTGCACCCAGTCAGGAATATTTTCAACAAACTCTTTTTTAAAATCTGTTTTTCTATTTTGTAGCATTTATGTGTGTTCTTGAGAAGAAGGACAACATTTGCACTTGTTTTCCATTGAGAGAGCTTGCTAAACAACTGACTGTTCCACCCCAGTTTCCTGCAACTTTTCAAAAGTCTGCAGACTTAGTAAAACCTGAATGGTAATCTGAATAAACACTCTCCCAAAGGGAACATCAAATGTACAAAACCATATTGCTCATCTAAAGGAAGCTGCCAGAACTCTCTTAATGCATCAGGCACAGTTCTTCAGCTGTCCTCCCAACAAGGTTTCCTCTTGCAGAGGAAAATATTTCTCAGTTCTTATTTGCTTGTTTAAATTTTTTGGGTCTCTGCATGACCAAACTAGTTGATTTGTTCTTTGTTCTGTTCTTTCCTCTCTTCTGTGTCTTGCACATGTAAACACCTGACCTTCTCAGAGTTATTTTGGTATTCCCTCAAGGTGGCAGCAATGTTTCTAGGAGTGTCAGCTGAGAAATGGTTTGGTGCCTTCACCTCAGCTCTGTGCAGTATTTATAGCCTCCTTCCAAACCTATAAGGCAAGTGAAAAATGAATTGAAAAGGAGCAGCTGCAATCCTGCATGGAGGGCAATCAGAAGCTCTTCTCCATCTCACAGTGGAAAAGAAAACCTGAAGAGACTGGAGAAATGAGGACAGAGCCTTTTGCCAGACAACTCCTTGTGCTGTAGGTGGCAAGATTAAATAGTGAATGGGGTTTGGGCAATGCTGCAGAATCACAGAGGCACCTAAATGCTTCAGTCACAGATAAACATATCACAAAAGTTTCTTAAGCCCCTTAAAACAGAATTTTATTTCAAAACAGAGAAAGTACACCTTTAAGGACAATTCCAAATTCTACGTCAGAATATTTTGAGCAGTATGTGGCCCTACGGCAAACTGATCTGCAGTGTAGAAATTGTATTTACAAAACTTTTGCTAAAATAAATCGTTAATTTGGGAAGAACAGTAAGTTGTTCAGTAAAAAATTGTCAGAAACTTCCTCTCTGGTATTAAAAGTAAAAACATTTTTTTAAAGTTGTTGGAATTATTAAATTAGGGCTTTTTTATCATATGCTTTTTCTGATATATGACTTCAGAGATAATTTACAGTCATTAATGTAGACTTGTCTTTAATTTCATAATCCACAGAGAAAGGCAGGTTTTAGCTTAGATTTTAGACATTGCTAATTCCTGCAGAATAGCAAAAATCTATGTGATAAAATGGGAACATTAACAAATACTCATTTATCTAATTATTGCCAGATTTTATCCTTCTGCTTGGTAGAGAGAGCAAGTTATTTTTTATCAAGCTGCTAAGCGTCTTTAGTCTTCTGGTGATGCAATGTAGTCATGAGATTTATCAGCCTGTCAGGTTTGTGAACGCTAGCTGCATTCAAATGGTGTTTAATAATTCAAAAAGGAAGTTTCCTGTATCTTTGCAGCAAAAGAGCAAAAAAAAAAGGGACTGGTGAGTCCCTACCATTAAAGAAGTATTCAGTATGTGAAAGACTGAGTTTGCAGCAAAGCAACAAATAGTTTTATTTTAATATCTTCTACTACTTTTAATATAGGGTTATATTTCTAACTATATCCTTACTTTGATTAATATTTTACATTTCAAAAGTCATTTCTTTCCTCTTAATACATAGAGAATTAGAATCAAATTCTGCAGCTTTGGGAAAAGACTAGCATGTATTGCAGATTGGTTTTTATTCCATGTTTTAAAAAACTAGAAAAAGTAGAAAATTGGTTCCAAATGATAGGATTTTAGACAATTTTATGTATGTATCAGATAATCTTGCCAGTACATTAAGCAGCACATTTCAGCCTCAGTTGCTTTTTGACAACAGAAATTGATAGTTGTTAGCACCTTCCTGTATTCTGCTATCAATTTTGCAGACGTGTTTTCCCATAACAAGGACAGTCGTGGAGCATAATTTGTGAGATACGAATAATTTCAGACAGACTGAGCAGCTTGCTATAAATAAAGCATTTTTTGACAGGACTATAATCAGCACTAGACAGCAATGCCATAAAGCAATGGAGTGCTCTGCTCAGTGTGACTGGGTCTGCTCTTTCAGGAGCCTATGTCAGAAAGTCTTCTGTGCTGAGTGTCAGAATAATACTTGGGAAGAAGAAAGTAAATGTAGGTTAGCTATGAATTTCTGCAGACAAGAACATGGTTTTCCAAGAGGGAAATTTTAAGGGCAATAATTCCTTAGTTATTTTCACAAATGTCAGTAGTATTCATAAAGAGACATAGTTATCTGGGAGCTAAACCCTCAAAGCAGAATCCTTTATAAATACACATCCCCTTTGGAATTCTTTCTCATCACAGAATAAAAGTAGCTTCCCAATTACAGAATCACATAATGGTAGGGGTTGGAAGGGGCCTCTGGAGATCATCTAGTCCAACCACCCCTGCTAAAGCAGATTCACCTAAAGTAGGTTGCACAGGATGGTGTCCAGACAGGTTTTGCCTATCTCCAGAGAAGATTCCACAACTTCTCTGAGCAGCCTGTTCCAGTGCACCCTCAAAGAAGTTTTTCCTTATGTTCAGATGGAATTCCCTGGGTTCCAGTTGGTGCCCGTTGCCCCTCGTCCAGTGACTGGGCACTACTAAAAAGAGTCTTACCCATCCTCTTGACACCCACCCTTTAGATATTTACAAGCATTGATAAGATCCCAGTCAGTCTTCTCTTCTCCAGGCTAAACAGTCACAGATCTCTCAGCCTTTCTTCATAAGAGAGGTGCTCCAGTCCCCTAATCATCTTTGTGGCTCTCCGCTAGACTCCCTCCAGTATTTCCCTGTCTCTCTTGAACTGAGGAGCCCAGAACAGGACACAGTACTCCAGATGTGGCCTCACTAGGGCAGAGTAGAAGGGAAGAATGTCTAGAAGAGGCAAGGGAATCTTTGGCAGCAGGCTGGCCAACTTAGTGAGGCAGGCTTTAAACTGAAGGACTCAGAGGGCAGGGTCCACAATGGCAATGCTCATGCCATCGCATTGAACTGGGGAATAAGCAAGGGCAAACAGAACAGCAGCAAATGTTCTTTAGTCTTTCCCAAGATCCTGCAACTCTCTTCATTGCTTTTCTCTGAGGTAGACTTTAATGATTTCTCATGCAAGCTAAACCCATTTTTCATGGAGTGACATTAGTTTATACATTGCAAACTGAAAAAAATATTTTCTTTTCAGTGACTTTACCTATGCTGAAGCTAAATAATCACCAAACTTTGAGAGGATGGAAAGTAGAAATTTAGGCATCCCCTAAAGCCCTAAACCCTCTTCTTATATTTGTGTGTACATTTTAAAATTGATTCTTAGTGATTTTGAAGTGAAGATAATCTGTTAGAGAACACTGTGGTGATGTTTCCCAATGTGACAAGGAAGGACTCACCAGAGCACGTGGTTGGTTGTGATGTACAGCTTCAATGGCACTCATCTGACACATAATAGGGACAACTTGGTTAAAGACAATGAAGGGATATGAATGTTTATTTTGATGACTGTGTTATAGTGTAAAAATACCTGGCTAAACTCTAAAGTAACTCACTGAAGGAGCATGGAGCTCAATGACGTAAATTAGTTCTCTTTCCTAATGTGCTTGCATTGCTGTGGCTACCTGTCTTGGTTTATTTGCATGCTAGCTTTAGTTTGCCTTGCTGGCGAGTGGTACTGAAAGCAGTAGCAAGAGATACTGTTACATGGTTTTAAGCCAAACAGAAGTTGAGTTCTGACTCAAGCCTGTTCCAACTTCTCATTAAATTCAAGCAGTTCCCATATCAGGTTTCAGTGGCCATACATGGTGACTACTTCAAAATCAGCCAAGTGACTGAGCTAGTTAATCGTGCTGAAGCAGTGAATTCACTTTTTTTTTTTTTCTGTCTGTGTATATCTTTCACAGTGGAATGGACTACTGCATAGACAACTTTGGCATCACAATAATAAATTTTCTTTTAAATTTCCTTTTGTATACTTCTAGGAATACTCCTAGTACCTCCAGAAGTTCATAAAAGATTACAGTCTTCTTTAATTCAGCAAAATGAATCAGTATTTAATTGGAAAATAATCAGATAATTCAAATTCTGTTTGTAAAACATATGTAACTATCTAGCAGGTATGCCGTTGTGTTTGTATGCACATTATAACTCCCGTTGGTAAGCGGTAGGACCTATCAGTGGGATCCTTGTAAAACATTGGCTATATTTTTTTCCTCATTCCTGATAAATCCAGAGATTTATTAGAGCATTTAACCTACACTAAACTTAAAAAGTGTTAGTTTAAAATGTCTATTTCAAATTATGCCGAACTACTGTGAACTTCTGACATTTAATAACAAGCCTTTGAACACAGGTAATACCTTGCTCTATAATCCATAGGTCATGTCATAGCTGCAGGCAGCACACAGGCTTTGTGCCTTTAACTGCTTTCATTAAACATATCTGAAATTAATTTGAAATGTTTTATAATATATTGCAGTTAAGTGCTGATTATGGATGACCTTGTAGCAGTAGTTTCGTAGTACATGGACTTAAAGTCATCCATAGCAAAGCATGGATAAATCTGATTTATACTGATAAAACAACCTTGTTCCTTTATCAAAGATTAAGGAGGTTGATAAGGCAGGAAGTCATTATTGATTTACCATAATATGATAATGACCATAAAATAATTTCTAGAAGATTTATGTTGTGGGTCATTCACTGTGTACATACATTGCTGAGATTAAAAGTTGAAGGAAATTGCTGGTTTTTTAATTAAAAAAAAACCTCTCTATTTTTTCAAGACTGTTTTGAGTGTAGCCAAGTATTTATTTCCTCCCATAGTTTTAAATATTAGAATTTAATAGTTTCCTCTGGTTGATACAGACCATTAGACTCTTTCTCAGAAGTAGTTTATCACTGCATATTTAAATCACTAGTCAGCAAGTCACAGATGAGAAATGAAGCTCTCTAATGTCACACACATTATATCCATTTTGGCTTGTCTGAATTTCTATAAATCCAAATTTAGCATCATAAGATTTAGATTCACACTTAGGAAGATCAACTGATGCATATGAAATTACGTACATGTGTGTTCATATAAAACACGTATTTTAAGTGAGATCCTCCAATAATTTCATTATTTGATTACACTGTAGACATAGGTTTGGCCAGATGCTTAAATTATCATTACCCTAGATGTCACATAGGATAATCTAAAATAGTACTTTTAATTAACTTATTATAATGCAGACACTACTATATTTTAAGTCATTTTCATATTAGACATTATTTCCTAAACTGTATTAATTTTTCTCGTCTGTTGCATAAAGTAATCATACTGCTTAGCTTTGCTTAATTGGTATAGCCATAATTAAATTTTTGCTTATTTTCATGACTATACAAAGTCTTTTCCTTGATGATAGCTTTGAAATATCCTGAATTGAATAACTAACTTTCCTAGAAAAAATAGTACTTACTGTTTCCAAAATAGGAACAATTTTCTCTCTTAAGCCTTTAAGAAACTGAGATCACTAAATCTGAGACTTAAAACTTGAGAAGGTAAGTCAACTGATGATCAAAATAGACATGTTCTGTTCAAAACTGGACAGTCTTAACCTGATTAGGAGTAGAGTAGTACCTAGTAAGCAGGGGTAGAGAATGGTCAGCTGAATGGAATGGAAAGTGCTCAGTTCCTTTATTTGTTTCAAATGAGAAGGAAAACTGGGCTGGAACATTGCTGCAATCAGAAGGGATTTAGCCATGTATCACGGGAAAGTGGTCATGATTTTTGCTTTTTAAAGTAGAAATCCTGAATTTGGAGGATTACAGAGTGGGGCTGAAAATGTTTTTGTCTCGTATAACTCTCCAGGAATTATATTTCATTATGTTTGCCTTCCCTCTTGTGCATTTGCACCCACAGACACACACAGAGCGTTGGAAAGTAAAAAACCAACATGATTTTCCTTTGGATGCTCTGCGCCATTGCTGTATCTGATTGATTTGCTGAACTGCAGTACACTTGCTGCCTGCCTGTATGTCCCTATGTTCTTCCTGTCAGGCATTATAAAAGAAGGTTTCTTTCACATTTTTGCCTGTGGGTTTGCAGCATGGTTGTATAACACAGTAAAAGTCATTCAAAATTTTTGTGAACTGTTTTGTATTTCAGCACTTTTACTACAGAAAAAAAGGAACATTAAAAAATAAATAACTGTGGCAAAGTAAGAAGAAGAACCCTGCTTGGAATTCTAGAGCAGAGAATTAGTCTTCTGAACAGAATCCAATTCAGCTGGGGACAAGGAGTCTATGGACTCTGACTTCAGCTATTCATAGTTTTCAGCTGACTTAGCAAAAAGTTCTCGAGATGAGTCAGGTCTTCCTGTTAAAAGGCTTTGCTGCCACACTGTGGAAAAAAATATTTATTCCATTTAAACTACTCTTACAAATAAAACACACAAGTTCAGTTCCCATCTCTCTCCAGCATCCCCAACCCTCAAAAAGACAGCAAAAACCTGTAAATTAAAAATACAATGCTGGGAAAGCTAACAATCTAGTTTCAGCTTTGAGTTAGCCATATACCCTAAGGAAGGAAAGCAATGGCTTTAATATGAAGAACGTGAATTTAATAAAGGACTCATAGATATCAGTCGAAGGATTCCTCCTAACTATAAATGACAGATCCAGAAGGAAAATTATTTAGAAGAGATATCCAAAGGCACTGTCACTGCAGATATTAAAGAGAAACTGGAAATAAGGTATAAAAACCCCAGAAACAAAACCAAAAAAACCCCTCAGTAGAACTAAAAGACATTTTCAGAAATGAGTCTTTTGAATTCCTATTTCCATCTTTTTTCAGTCTAGATTGATTGCTCCTTTATGAGCCAAGACACTGATTTCTGTATGAGCAATGTAAAGCATGTCCAAAATGCAGGAATTCAACATGCTTTTTTTCCTTTTTCTGTTGTTTTAATTTGTTTTGTTTCTTGATTTATTTTCTTCATTTTAGTTTTAAAAAAAATTAGTTCAATGACCAGAATGCTAGCCTGGTGCAATGTACTGTGGCTAGTGTTTGTTATGGATTTCAGCACAAAAGGCACTTAGATTCCATAAAATATTGAATAAAAATACCATTTATTGGTGCTACCACTAGAAAGGAGAAGAGCGTAGTGTGGATGTTCTTAAAACCCATCAGATGGACCGATAGGCAAAACACACTGTGCAGATCCTGCCTTTAGCTCTCGTATGAGATTTTACTAGCAGTGAGTAATTCTACGCCGCGTTTCTCCTGCCAAGCAAATGTTCACATGAGAATGTGCTGCTTCACACCATGATAAAGATAAACATGCACAGGTGGCATAATTGCTGGTGCCAAGTGAGAGCTGCCTGCAGGCTCCCTGGCTATAAGTTGCTGGTGGAGTTTGTGCTGTGGCCGACGCTGTGCACGTGGTTACACAGCCCTGCGCTATGCCCAGGTCAACTGGCAGGGCGATCATTTTCTGCTCCCTGGGCTATGACCTCCCATTAGCACACCTACACCTGGGAGCTGGGATGTGAGCGCTAAGTCTAGCTGCTGGGCTGGCTTAAGATGTTCTCTGTGTTCCTAATTTAAAAATACTATTTACATCTTACATGGGATGTTGATGAAACAACGTTCCATGACAGGACTTCGGTACCACAGCAACTCCTGCCGGTAATAACTAATAGACTTTAAACTTAAGAAAAAAGATTGTTCTCAATACATTTTTCTTGTTACTCTTATCCCATCTTTCATTTCACGCATTGTTATTTCTTTACTTTCTAGAGATGTTATTTTTTTCCCCTGTCCTTTTCCTACTTTGTTTTGTAGTTACTAACTTTCTGGCTAAGCTAAAGATGAGAGGAGGAAAGCACTCCAGGCTACATGATGTTCTTCAGTGCATGGCATGAAAGTGGAAATTAATAAAGGGTAGCTTTCAGGCTTCAAGCAAGGATTGGTTCCATTAATCATGCACTGAGCCAAAGTAAACAGGTGAAAGTGAAGCTGAAGATGACACAGTTGAATTTTATTAATTTGTAACACTTTCATGATGTTGGTATCTACATAGTTCTAAGAGTTCTTAATAAAAGCTTTAAATGCATAAAAATACATAAGAAGAACACAAAACCATGATGTTTTCTCGATTATAAAAAAAAAATCTAGATTCTCAGACCTGGTAAATCTAGGCACATTGTAAACTCAGTGTAGAAACAGGTATCCATACAATTAAAATAACAGGGACAGCATAGTTAGATAATAATGTAATCTATTTCTGAAATTGGAAATAGTAGAACCAGATTTAACCACCGAAATAACAGTCTCACAGCTAATGAAAACAATGCTCATCAAAATATACATCTTGCCTAATTTTTCTTTTTTTCTTTTTTTTTAACAATAGGTTTCACAAAACACCTTGATATCCATGTCTGAAAATAGAATATGTTTAACTATCTCTGTATGGAAATGAACTTAAGAAAAGTATATTATACTGGGTAATTATTCACTGTAGCATTACGCATAAAATCTATTTGCTGTCTAGTATAATGTTAAGGATAGAGAAAAAATGAGAAATTTTTTTTAATGCAGATTTTTTAAGAGAAAGACAAAAGCTAAGGAAACATTTGGACTGGCAATTTGTGTATCTTAGGATGCATGCTCATTAAAAATCAAAAAGCAAAAAAGTGAAAGTTTTACTTTGGCCACCAAAGGGATTAAACTCACTTCTCTGTGGTTAAAAAAGGTAAAAATAACATTAATCTCGGTTTACTGTGAGCATGTGTGAGACAGTAGAACTCAGTAAGTGCACTTTTCACATACTTTCCTCAAGGTTAGATTTTTTTGGAAAGAGGTTTGCAACAGAAGGTATTTGTCAGTTAATCAGCTGGTGTTTTGATGGCATTTTCTGTTTCTCTATCTCATGACTAGGTCTTATGATAATCATAGTTGTAAGATACAGAAAAACAGATTGTCCTACCTGCAAAGCCATGGGTAATATTAGTTTTGGAAACAAAATAAATTTTACATTGGAAAACTCAACTAGAAATCTGGTGGGATTTTCTGGGAAAACATTATCTTCTTCCATGAATTCAGATCTTTCTAACAGCATGGAAGGAAAAAATTGTCAGTTGCTCAATTATTAGCTAATATTACTGAAGTAAATCATGAAAGTAAAAGTATATGGTTGGAGAAATTGTAACCTTGTAGTTAGAACATACTGTATTTATTTGTTGTTTTACTTGACTTTGTAATTCATTACAGAAATAGTCATGTACATACTGCTGTGTGGGGGTACAAGGTGATTTCCAAACCCTTACGAAGCATTTTAATCAATCAGTATGGGATTGATCTCCACTGTAAGAACTATGACAATGTTCTTCTTCACCAGTCTTCTCTAATATACACTTTCAGTAATGAAAAATGCTGAAATTTCTCAGAACTATGGAAAGGAATGATAGCAGTCCTGAATCTGCATGTTTTTATCTTGTTAAGGCTGAACTTCTGAGCGCTTTCAAGTCTTAGAACCAGAATCATCAAACATTTAAGGTCAGAAGGGACCTCTGTGGGTCACCTGCTCCTGCTG
>NW_010398116.1:44912-50174 GCF_000710305.1 Buceros rhinoceros silvestris | reverse complement strand
CCTGCTGAAATCAGAGCTAACTAAGAAATTAAATCAAGTTGCAGAAGACCTTGTCGAGTCTAGTTGTGAAAATTCCCAAGGATGGACTTTCTGTCTCTCTGGGCACACTCCTCGAGTGCTCAGCTTCTCTCCTGGTGAACTTTAATTTAAAACTACATGTCTAATTTCCAACACCTACTCAGAATTTCCCTTGCCATGGCTTGTTCTTTGCCTATTGTCCTTTCACTGTGTGCATCCAAGAAAGATTTGACTCCATCTTCTCTTTGAGCACCCTTAGGTAGTGGGAAGTGGCTCTTAGATCACTAACAAGGGAGACCCTTAATATTCTTTCCTCCAGTATGTAAAATCCCAGTGTTCTCAGGAGCTCCTCGATGTTGTGTAATCCAGCCCCTTGACAATCACACTGGTCATGGCTGCGAGTCTGTCTTGTGCCGCAAAGCCCAAAACTGGACATAGTCCTCTGTGTGGAGTTTCACAGGTGCCAAAAAGAGAGAAAGAAGCACTTTGCTGGTGCTTACTCTCTCCCTGGTGCAGCTGAGGGTGTGAATAGTTTTCATCACTGTGAGAGCACAATGATTCATGGTCAGTTTGGTGTCAACAAGGCCCTGAGTCCTTTCCTGTGGTCCTGCTTTCTGCAGCCAGTCAGCTTCTGGTCAGTGTCGCTGTTTGGGATTTCCACTCACCTGGTAGCCTCTTCAGTTGGCTGGTGGAATGCTGTTGGAGACTGTCTGAAAAGGTTTACTAAGGTAATGGTAAATGACGTCAGCTAAATCAGTCCTTTCATCATAGAAGGCAATCCTGTTGGTCAGGAGTGGCTGGTAAATCTTAGTATATCTCTGCCGGATGTTCGTAATAAGCCTCTTTGATACTTGACCAGGACTAAAGGAGATTCCCCACTCAGGTAACAGAGAAGATAAAAGGCTCTTAAGCTTTCACATGTACCTTCACATAACTTTCTGATGAGGAGTTGGTATATAGTATACAAATGTGATCCCTAGCTAGTGAAAAAAAAAAAAAAAGGATGGTGTTCTGTAAATAAACTGTTGTCTGTTGCTGGAAGAATGAGCATATTGCTGGATTGAGAGTCAATTTTTTTTTCAATTTTTTTTCTGTGCTTGTGTGAGATCATGTTCTCCTACTCTCTTCTAGAAAGGGGCATTCCCTCAATTCCTCTCCCTTGGTTTCCTTGATTATGTACTTGTTCAATTTGCTGCACATAATTTATCTTATTCCACTGGGATATGATCTTAGATTCAGGGCTTCATCAGGTGTTTTGGGATCTGAAATTGCATTCTTCCGCTGGAGAAAACATCAAGAGATTGTGTAGAAACACCTCCTCTTGCTGTCCTCTAACCACTCCAGTAATCTAATTCACTTTCCACTTTTGTTTTCTGTGTGACCTCTTTTAAATTTTCAAAAATACATGTCTAATGTGGTTTTTTACTTGTGTATCTTGTGCTAATTTTCAGTTTCAGTTGACGGTGCATAATAAAAAAGAGGACCTCCTAAATTACAGGTGTCTTATCTAAGCATTTCTTATGTGGAAGTGCATTATGTGTATGTATAATATGAGTATATTGTATATTAGCATATATTAGCATATTATTATCATCTATTTCAATATTTGTCCAGTTGTGGAGGAAGTGGAGAGAATATTACTGAGCCTCTTAGCAGCGATCTGACTCAAAGGACCCACTAGCAGTTTATGCAGTATGCAGTTAGGGTCTCCCAGAGACCCTTTGATTAACATTGGACAAATAAATCCAAGAACCGCAGCAGCAGCTTTGTCCTTCAGTCCAAACACTTGATGAAGTTTGTCTGAAAATATTTTCAAAGCAGGATTAGTTTTCATTTCCTGAAGCCCTGAGTGCTTTGAGGAGTCTATGTAAGCACAGTATTTTGTGCAGGTTGCCTGGGAGTGTTTGGATGGTGGCATCTTCTAGCTGTACATTTTGTTTAGTTCCGTTTTCTTTTTTTAAAGCTCTTTGGTTGATCCCCTTCAACCTGCCTCATCAGATTAATTACCAAAGATGTCAATTGTGTTTTACTCGGGTTTTGCTTGAATGACTGCAAACTCTCTCGCCAGACATTTAGCAGCTGAAGAGGAGAATATTGGAGGGATTTGGTCTTTTTCTTTCCTGAAGAGGGTTACGTTTATCTCTAATATGGAGAAATTCTGTTGTCCCACACTCTGGGCTCTATTCTTCCCAGTCATTGAGGTGTTTGGTGCCTGTTTTGGCCAGAAGACAGTATTGCGACCTAGCATTATTTTGGAAGGAAAGTCAAAGCATAGGAGAGGATGACTAGGGAGAATTTAACACAGATAAGGTGCATGGGCAGAAGAGCCTGTCTGAAATGCTTCTATCTGAACTACATCTGGACTGACTCTGAGAGTGACAAGGAAGATATTAATCACCACCTCTACTAATCAACATAATCAATACTGTGCTCAATTTCTCATTCCACTTTCTTGAAAGAAAGCTGTGCTGAGTACATTGAACAAATTAACATTAAAGAACCAATTAAAACAAATAATATTTAACACAAATTGTTAAATGCATGCTATACCAAAAATGACATGCACACTTTTTTTCTCTGTTCAAAAATTAATGTTGGTGCAGTTTTTGGACAGTAGTAAGGGGCTGTGAAAAGGATAGAATGGATGAAAATTCCATAGTGGATAAAAAAAAAATTCCAAGGAATTTGAAATAAGCAGAACTTCATTCTAAAATATATCAGTAAAAAACACATTAGTTCATTTAATAAACTTTCCCACTCACACAAATTTGTGTCAAATTTCTTAACATGCATTTGCATGTTTAATAAAACATATGCATTCCTTCCTGCTGCCTTCCCCATCAGTATTCCAGCTTCATCTTTCCATGAGTTTGCATGCATTTATACCAGGTAGTGTCATAAGAGAATTTGGAGTTCCTGAGCTGGAGATCAGCATGATCACCTAGGTTAGCACACACATGGTCCTAGAGAATGTAGCTGAGTTGTTACAGCTTAGAAAAGTGTGGTTGATGTTGGCAAGAGTGGTAATCACATGTTCCACAGCAGTGCCTAGGAACTAAGATCCTATTCAGTTTTTGCAGATATTCTTTAAGTATAGAGAAGCCCACAGAAGAGCTACCAAACTGAAGGCAATGAACAGGCAAAGCAGATAGGAAAACCAATCAGTTGGCTTGCAGAAAAATGTCACTTTTTTTTTCTCTTGATTTTCAGGACTCTAGAGGTGATAGAGGTGATATCTTAGACTCATGGAAATTAAAATCCCAAACTGATAGTGTTGTCTGTGTAAAAGAGGTGCAAATAATCTTAAAGATTTAAGATTCTGAAAGCAGCCTAAAATGAAAACTATGCATAGTTTTTTTTTTTCCCCTTAAGGAAGGAAATATCCCCTGATTAAAACAAAAAATGTTTATGAAATATTAGCATTTGATTCATGAGTAAAATTTGTATATCATGACCATTCACTCTGTATCACATTTGGAATCACGTGGAATGTATGCTATGAACATTGTTTCTGCATTTTCTGTTCTTTTTCTCTTTGTATGCCTTATATCTGCACTTCAGAAAGTATTAGTAGTAATGGTTAGTTTTATCTGGATCATGAACATTAGCTATACCTACTTCCTAAAATATCTCCAGTATAATCGTTTGACTTTGTAACTGTTTTAAAATGGAAAAAAACATATGCAGGGAATAGAATCCCAGAAAGCCCAGAGTTGATGTAGGGTGAGTTGAAGTTACAGTCTGATTCTGTGAAGTTCACGCTGACATAAAATATTTAAAAATACTGATGATTTCTCTTCTGGAAAAAGAGGTTGTTTTTATACCACTCCCCATAATAGGGTTGGGTTTTTTCTTTCATTTTTCTTTTCATTATCTGTACTGTTGGTTTTAGTCCTTTTTCATGCAGATGTTCTTTTGCTTTGCAGTAATTATCGGAGTGTGTCAGTGGTTGCTGATGCATTTATTGCTTTTGTCTACACAAATTTCCCAAAAGAATTTGCTATATTGGGAAAACAGCTGTTTCTCCATGCCTCTGTTTGCATTTCATCTAATTACAATGCATGGCCAGCCTCACGCTAAAGTTTCTTCAGCAGAACAAGAAGTTATACAAAGTCTAGTTGTATATCGGATCATCACAGTGATGTGGAGCAATGTGCTGAACATAGTCAACATCCATTTGGTGGAGCAAGCATGTTGAACATATACTCTGTCTCTAAATCAAAAGCTTTAAAATCACTGGGAGCAAGATAAAGGTGCAGCGTCAAAGTAGTGTAATTAATTTTGTTTTAAAAATAGCCGGTTTTCTGTCATGCTCTAAGGCAGTTAGAAATCATCAAACATTTCTCTGGTCTGTGATTTGAGGATGAAAATATTTTTCTACAGAGTAATTGTAACTTTTACAAAGGTAATAAAGCCAGAAATGCTTAGAGCTTGCCTTGCACTACTGTATTTGAAAATAGGGTTCTGAGAACGAAGTTTTCTGACCTTTTATTCTTAATTCTTCTGTTGTCATACTAACTGGAAAAAACCACACTGCATCAATGGTAACTAGAGTAAATTCAGCTAGTTGGAGATAATGTATTTGTTTCTGCTGTGGTGATGGACAAGGATTTGATGATTGTGTGTGGGTAAAATATCAGTCTTCGTGGGTCCACATGATATTCAGAAAAATTTCTGACTAAAGATTAGAATGTTTTTTTTTTGCTAGAAACTTCTAAGGAGCATGTTCTACATTTATCTATCCAATATTACATCACAATCTAGTCCTATTTACTTAATTTTACCACGTGCTACACTCTACCCAGCTTACTACAATTTAAAGAACTTTCTCTATTTATGTCTTAGGAACACTTGAACTCATAATTGAAGAGGTCTGCAAGTAAATACACACTGACTATTAGAAACCAAAGAAAACTTTTCTCCAGGCTAAACAACCCCGGTTTCCTCAGCTGCTCCTCATAAGACTTGTGCTCTAGACCCTTCACCAGCTTCATTTGGACATGCTCCAGCACTTCAGTGTCCTTGTTCTGGGGGCCCCAAAACTGAATACAGTATTTGAGGTGCAGCCTCACCAGTGCCAAGTATGGAAGGTACAATGACTTCCCTACTCCTGCTGGCCACACTATTGCTGGTACAAGCCAGGATGCTGTCGGCCTTCTTGGCCACCTGGGCACACTGCTGGCTCATATTCAGCCGGCTGCTGATCAATACCCCCAGGTCCTTTTCTGCTGTGCAGCTTTCCAG
>NW_010398116.1:10523-44758 GCF_000710305.1 Buceros rhinoceros silvestris | reverse complement strand
TTTTCCCAAGCCGGTAGCGTTGCAGGGGGTTATTGTGACCCAAGTGCAGGATACAGCACTTGGCCTTGTTGAACCTCATACAGCCCGTTGACTCAACCTGTCCAATACTCCACTGTCTTAAGTAAATTATTCACAATAATTTTCTTCTTATCAGTCAAGCTCCAGCATGGTGAAAGTTGACTCTGTGATGGTGTTTAGATTTTACTTGTACTGAGGAAGCTGTGTTTATGGCTTTAGGGATTCTAATTCTTGGAAAAGATTTCTTCAGTTTTGACTTTACCATTTGTACAATCATAACTAATGGGGAATAGGAGCAAAAGTGACTTCAGCAAGGGTATTCTAGCATGATATTACAGACACAGTCACGGCTGCCAGATCTCTGTTTGCAAGCAATCAGGTGTCCTTGTCACATTCTGTGCTTGATCACCAGGAATTTGGGTTGGCCTATTCATCACATCAGCAGCAATAAATGTTACTGTAATATCACAGAAAGATGGCAAAACTTTCATTAAAATAACACAAGGTAAAGCAAAGTAGAAAGGAAAACCTTTAAATGAAGTCATTCATGAGAGAGTTTTCTAGACCAGACACTGAAATGTTTCCAAGTGTGTCTCGTAGATGTATATACAAACGTGTATGTACATGTCCATATGTGTATGCAAACAAAGGGGACAATTCAGGAAGACCTTTAGGGAGTGTGAGGAGACTATGTAGGATGTTTGTTATTTTTTGATTTATAGTAGCTCAGCAGCTATCATAGAAAGAGAAAATAATCACTGTGTGTAACAAGATTCTGTTTTGCTTTAGGACTTGCCCCTCAAAGATGCAGCTTTCCCAAGTGCATTTGTTTTTTAAAGAGTAAATAATCTATAAATCCCTGGTTTTCACTGATGTGAAACCACAACTGCATTAAGGTCACATTCAGTAGAGTCCTTTCTTATGAAGAGGGTGTTCAGATGCCTGTAGTGCCTTCTAATGATAGCTGAGAGCAGGTATTGCCATCCCCCTGGTCTCAAAGTCTTTATCAAAATAGAAAGACTTTAAAGATTTCTGTCCTCTTTAGTACTTTTAGCCCACTATTGTTTCTTCTAACAATTGTTTCCATGTTTAAAATCTTTGCTACTGTGCACCTAATTGGATCAAAAACCACTAAACCGTTTGGGGAATTTCTCGCTTAAGAGATGAAAAGGTTGTAATGTGATAAATTAGGTTTCAGTATCATGCACTCCTGGAAAATTTAGGATAAATGAAAGACAAACTGTCAGTGTGTTCACTTTTCTTGTCTAAGCAGCATTACTGCCATGTAGACCTTGGTGTCTCAGAAATAATCACTAATGATTTGTTAGCAGAAAGCTGTCACATTGACATAAATCACATAAAAATTGATAAGAATCCAAGTTAGGTTTCTTAATAGTAATTAAATACAGGCAGCTTTGACTTGAATAACTGAAGTATGGGAGAACATGTTCACTAAATGGTGGTATGGGCACTGAAGGAATGAAGCAAAAAAGCTGACATTCAATTCTCTGTAAATACCACATCTTGCAGATGAATGGCTGAAATCAAAAGGAAAAAAGGGAAAGGGTAAGAAAGGAGCATTTCCCTGCTTTATAATATATAACAAGAAAAACTTTGTGTTAAAACGTAAGCTTTGCATGTGAATGCGACATTAAATATAACTTCCAAAGGATTTTGGATGTTATACTTCTAAGTCTTTAATTGCATCTAAGCTCAGCTGCTCACAGGCATGGTTCTGTGATAGCAGTATCAGCTCTCCTGTACCAGAGCTGGTCTTAATCAGACTTGGGTTCACGATCATATTATGTTAGTGTAGCCAGAGGGACAATCTGGATTTAGGCAGGTACTGTTTTCTTGGTCACCTTTAGGCTACAGGGGAGGGCAAACAGTATCAGTTGTGATGAAATTCTAGAGTGGTGTGAGCATATGAACCAGCATTACAGCTGCTAGTGTAAACCCAATCCACCACCTTTTTTTTTTTCTAAAAAATGGATTATCAATAATGACAGTCTTTTCAGTTGTCAAGAGACCGTCAACGTTATGCTGTGTTTTGATCAGTCTTACTGTCTTAACATACGTTCTTACTTGAGTTAATGAAAACCCATTGAAACAAATATGAGGAAAGAAAGTAGATCACTGGAAAAAAAAGATAAGTGTAAGGATCGTTTTTTTCTCTAGGATAGGAAGAAAAAGATTGCAATGATTAAAGGATAATGCTGCTTCTGCTCAACATTCATTATCTTTGAAGGAAGTCATGATACTTGAGAATTACTCAAAAATTTTCTGGAACTCCTCTAATTTAAAAGCTCTCGTACAATGTTCCTGGCCTTATAATCAAAGCTTTTCTCTTTGTTCCAAACAAGCACTTTGTGCCAGGTCTTCAGTCTATTTCTTGAACGCACGTCAATTCTTAGTTCTCTCACATGCGATTTAAAACTATCAGTCCTGTGAGGATGTTCCACTCAAAAACAGTACAGAGGGAAAAGCCTCGAGAAAGAGGATTGATAAAATATCATCTGGGAGCATACAGACAGCTGCAAAAACAGTACCACAGATCTGGCCTTCAGCAGGGACACTGCCACACTGCTCATTTGTCATTATTATTATTTCTGTTAAGCAGACACTTAAACAGATGCATGTACAGAAGTGAATGGGGCTACATGTGTGAGAAGGCAGTATTTTATGAGCTCTGTGGCTGCAGAGAAGTCAGGAAAAGTTTTGCCATTTGCTTTTAAAAGGCTCTATTATATCTTTTACCAGCCAGAATGTTCTAAGACCTTAGTCCTAAGGACCATTGTTCCCAACCTCTTAAACTCACTGCCTGACCAAAGAGTGAAAACAAGTATTTTCTCTCTCTCTTTTTTTTTTTTTTTAAACTGGAAGCAGTAAATTTACCACCAAATCTTGTACTGAGAAAGAATTTAAGCCTTACATTGTTATAGTGATGTGGTTAACGATAGATTTAAATACGCATCTTAACTAGCTTTATTATCATTAATAAGTAGAATAACAAACAGTTGTTTAATTTTATCCTCAGTTTAGGTGTTCATCAAGGACAGCCTCTGAATAAAATGATGACATTTTGAAATGATGACATGGTGACGTGACAGCATCAGAATCTCTTTATCTAGTCAGATGTCTGTTGGCATACAACGCACACCCCAAATAGGAATACTGTCATTTTTAATGTCATCAGACTCTAAAATCACCCTTCCTTTCTTCACAGTTATTAAAAATCTGTGATATTTGGTTAGCTAATAACCTTCATCTAAGGTTTTAATCTATCAATGGATTTAATAGATTTTTATCTCCGTAACTCTAACATGCTTTTCAGGTGACTGAATATCTCGGATTTGTCAAAATCTCCCTGAGCCACTTTAGCCTCCATTTTTCACTCCAATTTTATTCTCATTTAAATTGTTTCCACCAGTGTCCACAACTGCTGAGTTTTGGGAAAAAACAAAAAGGATAAAGTTAGCATCATTAAAAGATGGAGTAAAATGCCCTACATAACTGTAGAAGTGGAGAAAGGCAAAACTTGAAAAATAACAAGTACCGTTAGCATCTGAGGTTTTTGAATAAGAAGTAGTGGTTGAATTTGGACTAAAAGACAGGTACCTGTAACAAAACCAAAATCTCTTTAATTTACATTTTGATATCTTGAGACTGTTAACCAGCATTAAATTTTAGCACTAATATGATGGATTCATTGAAGTAGGAAGGGAGTTCATAAAACTGTTCACAGCTTCATCAGGATGAAAGGTAGCCAGGCTGTCTGTGGAGGACTCTCTCAGTCTGTGCTCAGTAAAGTTAGGGAGCAGTGACGTTCGGGGGTTTAAAATACCTGGTGGGATCAGCTTTGAACTGAATTGTGAGCTGTGGTAAGGGAACACTGGGTAATGGGTATGGTGCCTTTAATGAGAAGAAGCCTCTGTCTTAAATATGTGAGTGGGTGTCCAGAAGCAGATGAGATGTTCCTCATTCCTCAAGTTCAGTAAAAAAAAAATGAACCACAGTGAGACAGAGCAGATAGCTGTCCAGGACACCTAACCAACTGCAGCAGAACCCCTGGGAAAATCTACACAAATGGAGGTCCAAAACTCAGGGACTGAAACCAGGAATTTATAGAGTAAGCAGGAAAGATTGAAGTTGTCTTCAAGCTGTCACTGAGAACATTTACCTGGTGTTGGCAGGCATCTTGGAAAGGGTATGAAGCACTCAGGTTGCAGCTTAAACCTTAGGATGGGCTCTAGGTGAGTCATGACCTTTGTGTTTCATTTCCCTGAACCTTTCTGAAGACTGGCAGCATAGAAATAGGAAAATCACAGCCAAACGTGAACTGGAGGTAAACATTAACTGGAGGGGAAGAAGGATTGACTTTCTTCTTCATTCATCCAGAACATGATGTGCCTAAGCTGAGCTAATGAAATGGCAAATTCTTCAATATAAATGACAAATGAAAAGAATGAGAACTGCATTTTGTCTTTTCATAGCTGTTAAAATAGCCTCACGCAGACTTTCTGACAGCAGCTCAGACATTGTACCCACACCATGAGTCAGATGAGATTAAAATTAACAAATGAGAATGAGAAATAGCGTATCACAGCTGTTCAACATGACAGAAAGGCAGCATTTGAAGAAATAATGCATTTGAGTGGTCCAGCAAATAACACTATCTGCTGGAAGTCATCTGTACTGTTCAGTGTGTTCTGTGCTTTTTGTAGTGAGTTTGCTTGGTGATTCATTGGCAGGTGATCCATGGAGGGAAGTAGTGGAAGAATAGTATACAGACTCCTGGAACCAGGTGTTATCCTCCAGTGATAAACACTGCTTCGGAACTGTGATAATGGTATAGGAAACTGGCAGACATAAAAGCCTTTCACAGCTCTAAAAGCTTTGAAGTATGCCAGTTTTAGAAACAAGATTTCCTACGAGCTTTCAAGCCATATGGAGAATCAATATGTTTTCTATCTTCTGCTTGTCAGTTTAAAGAGAAGTAGTAAATTTATAATGCACAATACTTCAGTTCACAGGGACTGTGTGCAAATGAAGAGATGTCCTGGAATACTCAGCACTACCACAAAGAGGAATTTTAAAATTATATATTTCAATTTTATTATTATTCTTGTTCTCATTAAAGCAGTTTTAGTTTTCGTTTTCAATCTGTAAGTCTCTCTCCCTTACTCCTTTTCTCTTTCCCCTCTTTGGGAAGTGGGGGAAGATGGGGGGAAGTAATAGACAGCATCTGTCATTCACTTTCCCTTCTTTGGGAAGGGGAGGAATTGGGGGATGAGTAATAGAGAGCGTCTGTTATTCATCTAGAGGCGGCCCAGCTCTAACCCTTGACACAGGCTTCATGCTTTGCTTCGAAAAAAATAAAACAAGGGGTAGATGATTTTGATATTTGCAGCTGTTGTGTTCTGATCATACTTTGTGTGATGGTGCTCACCAGCTCTTATCTAGCTTTTAAGTGAAAACCAGTTAACTTTGTTTCTGATGGAAATGAAGTATTTAGTGTTATTATGCTGCACATGTTTAATTGGATGCACTTATGCGTTGTGTGGGAACTGTCTTTGACTTGATAACATTTGAAAAAAACTAATTTCATTCAAATTTGCCAAAGGGTGGATTCCTTGAAGGGTTTGTATTTCCACCTACTTCATGAAAGTTCATGACTGTGGTGTGAAAAGAAGCTTGTCAAAGGCTGTACAGAGGGAAAAGCCTCGAGAAAGAGATTGATAAAATATCGTCTGGGAGCATACAGACAGCTGCAAAATGCAACTCAAGCAAGAGTATTGTATTTGTTAATATTTTGCTAAGTATCTAAAGCTTATTTGTCTTGATTAGCACATGGTTATTTACGTTCCAGCTGAACATAGTTGAGCACCTTTAACTGAGTCTTTTTAAAGAGCCGAGTCAATAGCTGTTGTAGAGTCCTTGTCTCTATTCCTATATACAGTTGCTTTCTAACTGACATACAGGAATTAACAATATATAAAACACCCAAGTATTCAGTGAAATAATTGTCAGTGCTCGGTACCTGTTAGGAAATTTCAAGCATTTCACTAAAGATTTCACATGAATTAAAGCTTTTAAGAATTTATTTTATTTTCACTTTTTGGTTTAATGTTGTTGGTACAAAATAGCAAGGTGATATTTTCCAACATTCTTTCTCTTTTTAAGATAATAATAATCAAATCTTATTTATACAAATAGGGGATAATAGCAGGGAGATAAAGTAGATATCATTTTCTTTCATTGGTAATGGTATTTTTTTATATTCCTTTTATATATATGTAACATTTCATATTTTGTTCTTCACAGTCTCTTTTAGAAAATGATAGGCTTATAGGTAGTAGTCTTGTTACCCACCTTTATGTCAGAGAAAACTCTTAAACTCCTTCCTACAATTTTAATGTCTTATTATCATTATTGTTTTAGTCTTTGTTTTACCCAGCTGTTGTTGACTTTAGTGCATACATAAAAGATACCAAAGTTTCTTACAGGTGTTTTTCACAGCCATTAATTTTTCATCTGAGTAAGTCCTCTGTTCTGCTTCATAATGCAGCCACAGCTGCCTGAACTGTTGTGCCAGCAGAGTGGACAGAGAGGAGGAAAGGCTGGGAAGAGATCTAGGGCAGGAAGGTAGGGAATTAAAAGGTGCTTACACCACTATAGATTTGGGAGTGAAAAGGCTATGGTCGGTTGCTTTATGACAGGTCAAATTTGTGTGGAGGTGACAGCTGTGTTTGATTTGTAGACCTGTTATTCATGGCTAGAAACTAGTTAATGATTCAGTTAATATAAACATGCACATATATATATGACATATATATATGACACATCACCTGCATTACATTACACTGCATGCCAGATGACAGAATATGAAATAAGAAGGACTATTTTGGTGAAAAATTGTGCAAAGAGGGTTCAGTGTTTTAAGCTAGGGATTTAATAGTCCTTTGATGATGATGGAAGTTATTATTCAGAGAAGAAAGTGTTTCAGAGTGAAGTTTGCAGAAATTAAAACACTAGGTGGTACAGCCATCTGATTTAATTTATAATCTTTTCATCACAGTGAACATTATATTTCCAGTTCAGTAGCGGTTATCTAATGTGCTATGATGTTGACTAATGATTTCTTAGATATTCCATTTTCACCAAAGCTTTTGTCTTTACATCTGTTCTATAGATGAATTTGCATTTTAATTAAAGTGTTTAAATGAGTGATGTTAAAGCCTGGAAAAGGGAACATAATTTTCACATCCTCTCTAATATGATTTTTAAACGCTGAATTTAATCTACTGTATAGCATTAAAGATACAATCAATTTATAGTTTTTATTTTCCAGTTTATTTAATAGATGTTCTTTTTTAATTAAGAATATAATTAAATTTACATTATTTACTGTAAGTGAATTTTATATAAACTACAGTGTTATAGCATAACTAATATACTCTATAACACATATGACTTTCAGAATCCTTATGATTTTGCTCTTAGTGCTACAAAAAATACTGTAAGTAAAGATTTAAGTATAAGCATCATAAATTGCACTTTCATAAAAATTAATAAGTGATAAACTGAATACATTGCATCTGTCACTTCAAGATTTTTCTTCCATCCCTTTCTTAAATTTTTGACTAAACAGCAAAAGCATAAAATCATAAATAACATTGATCAGATAGCAAAATAACAGAGAAAGACAGTCAGCTACCATTTAGACTTAAATATATAGCTAACATAGATTTTCAGGGTTTATGGGTGGCCCTAAAGCAGTGCTGTTAGGACTGACAATTTCAGTTTTCTCATTCAGGAAAGCTCTAACAAGGATCTCTAGAAATTTTGCCAGAAGTCCAGCAAGATGGCTACACTCTCTTACTGTTTTCATCTTAAAAAGTTGAATTCTACACTTTTCCTTGAAGGAGGTTTTTCCTCAAAAGGAGGTGTTGGACGCATGAGTTGCTCCATGATCGCGACTGTGTTACCCCGCTATTCTACTTTTTCTGTTTCACCACCTGCAGGCAGATAGATGGTTTAAAGCATAGCATAAGAACAAAGAATTGCATTTCCACTGTTCCTCTCCCTGGTAATTCCCTCGAGGGTAATTTCCTCAGCAGTCAGGGAGCCAGAGATGAGGCCTTTGGACGATTGGATTGCAGTGACTTACTTGCTGTCTCTGTTTAAGGCAATATTTGGATTTGAACAAAGCTGCATTGCTATCTCCCTTTCCATGCACGGTGAAGTACACTGGGCAGTTTAAGATGTCTCAGAAACAACAAGTTTAACTGTAAATAAAGACTGCTTTTAGAAGAGGTTAGAATTATAAATGATTTTGACAGGGACTGTACAATTGGTTGTAAGACCAGATAGTATTCAACTGGAAGAGGTATGAGGAAAAATAAATGTTGCTTTAGAACCCAGTACATGCAACAATAGCTCCCTGAGCAGTTTTATCTCCTCCAGGAGAAGAAAACAAAAAAACTACTTAAGGGTCGAGGCAGGGATACATGGAGGTTCAAACACCCCACTTAACGGCTGTGAGCAAAGAAACAGGCTCAGCTAAGGGGAAGAAAAATCAATATAATTCAACACTACAAAACCACCAACAAATCACCAACTAAATCAGGGTACGACAGAGAGAGACAAGAGCAAGCTCTTAAATATACCTTCCCCCCACCCCTCCATCAGGCCTGGCTTTACTACCTCGCTCCCACACACGCACACACTTGGCGCTGGAGGGGGCAGAAGGGACACAGGATGAGAGGTACAGTCCTGTTTAACCTATGGCATGAAGTTCCAGGCTGCTCTGTGGGACAGGCTTCCTCTGACCTCACATGGTGTCCTCCCCCCACCAGGAGGCAGCTCGGCATGACTGCCTCCAGTCCACGTGGAGGGGTATCTGCTGTCCAGGCCACCTTCCCCAGCGTGCTGCCGACCTGCTTCCAAAACTCAAAAGTCACTGAATTCCTTCTGGGCATCTCTGGGTCTCTCCATCCCAGTGGTGCTTCCACTCATGGCTCTCTGACCTGTCCATCTCTCTGCCCCGTCAGTGCTCGATCACTGCTTAGTGCAAGCAGTGACCCTGAGTCCCTGCTTCTTGGTCCCTCTTCTCTCCCCTGCTGGTGGTCAACTCCACTTGCCACAGTCTGAGGATATTACTCTCCTGGATTGTATCTGCAGGCTTCTCCTGGTTGCCTTGGTGAGCACTCAGTTGGTCTCTTCTCTTTCGTCCATCTCCTTCCAAATGAAAGAGCACACCAAAACCGAGAAGCGTTCCCCCCTTTTTTAGGCTTATTTGCAGAGGTGTTGATTGACAGGGCTTGGGCCAGGGGTGGGAGCAAAATTGGAGCCGGTGGTGCGTTTCGCAACATGAATTCAGGGACCAGTAGAGGCCCTTTCCTCTCACTACCTAACTATGCCAAAACACAGGTGGCGAACCTCCTTTTGCACCCAGCAAGCAGGGGCAGACCCCTTCCTCTGGAGCCAAAAACCATGCCAAATCCTAAACCATGGCAAGAAAATAGCAATTTTCTTTTCTGTTCCCAAAGTGAATATTTGAAAACAAGCAAGGAAAGCTGCGTGTTATAATAACTAGTTTTAGTTTTTGTTCTATAAAAAGTTAGTTTAAGGCTTCAGGTTATGGCAAATAATAGCAATAGACAGTTAATATAGAAAACAATGGATATGAATCAATTGACAATTTTTCTCTGTGGTACTAGCCAGTATGGGTTTTCATGACATTAAAAAATAGCAAATCAGCAGATCCATAAATTTTGTCTTTACTGAGAAAGATTTAAAAATCTTTTGAATCTGTTCAACTGCAGGAAGACATATTAAGAAACGAATATGTGGAAAAAATTAGAAAAGATGACAAAAATTAATAGTGACACACAATCTGTGTATATATTTGAAGAGATTATATTTTAATATAATCAGAAAATATTTATGTTATCTGAAGTGGTTAAAGTCAAAGCAAAAACTATTTCGAACACCTTGTTGCTGAACATAAAAAACTTTTTCATTCAGCTCTGCTGTTCTAGGAAAGTGCTTAAGAGGGCAGCAAAGAAGCTCCTAAAAATAAAACCGCTTTTGTTTGGAAAGAAATATAAACTAATAACCATTATCAGTGGAAAGAATGAAATTATGAAGTGACTGAGAAATAATGATTGTGAAGGTAATAGATAGAGCATTCCTGAAAATGTGTTTTTCTACAGCCAGTCATCTCCCTGCTGCATATTTTTATTGCTACTAATAGGATTATTGGAATATAGTCAAATAGCACTGCCTTAGAGTCATGCTGAATGAAAAATAATAAGGCTTGCAGCATCACTGAAGATTTCTTGAAGAAGATGTATAAGGAAGACTGTGCAAATAGACCTGACCACCCCTAAGTCCCCAATCCCAGGAAGTCTGCCGGGCTCTTTCGGACACCGCGCTTTCTGCTCTTCAGCAGGGTGGCTCTTGCTGTCCTGAATTGGGGTCCAATTCAACAGGCAAGTGATGAGTGCTCTGCCAGAGTCCCATCATTACCCTCGCAGTTAGGGTCCTGAGATAAAGGAGCTAAGAGCTGTCAGCTGGAAATGGTTTTCAGCACCATCTCTTCCTCTGTCGCTGCTTGATCTACTCAGTTATTGAGCAAAACATACCTGCCTCCTTTTCTTCTCCCTCCATCCTGTTTTAGGAGAGTCAAGTGAAAGTGGAGTACTTTGCTGGATGTGGTTCCCAGCTACAAGTGGAGGAGGCTTTCCCCACATGAACTGCCTGACACTATCTTTTAGAACAGCTGTGCGGTGAAACAAACCTTGCTTTTCACTGCAGCTTCTGATAACTTTTTTTCATATTAAATAACAGTAAGAAGGGGAAAAAAAAGATTGTAGAGGAAGAAACACTGACCCAGGGAAGAGGAGAAGGGAGAGAGAGGGGAGAGAGAGTGGAGAGGGGGAGGGAGAGGGAGGGGAGAAGGAATTTGGTTCACTAACTTCTGTTCTTCAACCATAAATTCAGATTTTCTTGTACAAAGTAAAAAAGCCTGTGAATTCTAAACTTTGAACTCACAGGTGGAGAACAAAAAATATTTAAAGTTGACAAGTAAGGAATCGACTTTTCTGGAATATGTTTCGCATCTCCTCAAAAATGCATATACCATAAATGAGATGTTAAATACGAGAAGTGTTGCATATCTATTATAGAAATGCACACAATGGTAAATAATTGCTCCTGGTCATACTGGCTGAAAAATTCTCTTTGTTCATTGTTGGTTTAGGTATTTTGTTTTACCTTTTTTGTTGTTGTTGTTTAAATTTAAAATAATATCAAAACCAAAGTTATCTATAGCTCCGAGGAATTTTTTTTTAATGTTCCTTCTGTAATAGTACTGTTTGTAATTCAAAAACATGTTGTAATATTCCTAAATAACTCATTGTAAATGTTCTCTAATATTCCTAAATGGGCAATATGTCAAGGGAGCAGTGTTTGAGCATTCAATAAATGTAATTAAATGACATTCTGCTCCCTGCATTGTTCCAGCTACAGCGTATCTGCTGACTAATGGAGATAAGGTTGCTTCTTTGAGACAAAGCATGGCAACATGCTGAAGGAACATATAGACATCAGGGATAAGGTTGAAACAACTAGAACTAGGCTGTTAGAGCTGGAATATATGCTCTTACCTAAACCTATGTGAGAATAGTGTTCATACTTATGTTACCTAAAAACTTGGTGGAGGAGATGTTTACAAACCCACCACCTATTCCACATACCTGCTAGCAGGCGGTCTGGCAGTGTGACCACCTCTTAGCTGAGGGGAAATTTTTGCTGTGGAATCTGTGCCTTCCAGGAGACCCTGAGTCCTTTGCAAACAAGGCTTACCCCATTGTACAAAGGCAGATGAGAAGTGGAGAGAACAGCAGGAAACAGTGCATTCTTGTAGGTGTGGGCCTGGGAGACGGAAGGGTGTGGTGCTCAGGGCATTTTCAATCAATGTAAGCATGGCAGCTGCTCTTAAAAGCTGGTTGCAAGCAGCAATGCGTAACAAAAGCCCTCTACTGTTGTGAAGCCTCAGAACGCATCACAGAACTTATTTCATAGAGTTAACAAAGCCAAGGCTGAACATATGAGGACCCACCCTACATTTTTTGGTGGGGTCCTGGATCACAGCCACTTCTCTGAGGTCTCCTCACTTAATTCCTATAGTGAAACTGTTGAAGGGGTATTATTTTTCATCACAGTGTTGGATCTAGTAACGAAATCAGATTGATAAACAGAATAAATTATATCATGTAAGATTTAGTGATCTAGGTGACCTTTAGGGAGATAAAAACTGTTATTTAATACTCCAGTATCTGGGCAGTAAATGCCTTTCATAATATTGTTTACCTCACAACATCACCAGAGTATAATACATATACTATAAAAATTGCTTTTCTAGTACCGATACTGCTATTACTGTTCTTCTAAGTGTTGCTTAGAAGTTCTGTTTGTTGGATTAGGTTTTCCTCTAAAAATGCATGTAATCAAAGTCGTTTTATTGTGAGTAAGGTTATTTTTTTTTCCAAAAAATGAAAATGTATTCTTGCCCACATAACCAATCTTGTTTGTTCATTACAATTTGAAGGGTATAGACATCCTACAGATAGGAACCTAGGAAAGTATTAGTGAAATAAAAAGTAGGCTATTGTTTGGATACCAGGTGTGTTAATAAAAGATAATTATGTTGACTGAAAATAAGTAAAAGCTCCATCCAGCAGACAGGTACCTTTTTTCCATCACTCTCAGTAACAAATGCCTTTTAATACTGTGGAAAACTACCAGGCAGGTCTGAAGTAACTAAGCAATTACTGAAGGCTTTGTTTAAAATTTCTCAAGAGAATGTCACAAAGAAAATTATTACCATTATTTTCACAATGAATATAGTACTACTGTTTCACATGAAAAATAAGCTCACACTTAACTATCAATTAGCAGCTTTTAATACTCTGAAATTGTTTCAACATTAATGTATTGATTCATGTATCTGCCTAAATATAACTGAAGAAAAATAGGAAGACGCTGAAGTTCTAAACTACTGAATTTTGAATGAGGGCATTGCAGGGGAACTTGACTCTTGTTTAATAGTTGACCTACTGGACTCCTTATTTATATCACCTGAAAATCTGGCTGATTGGCATGTGTTTTTCTGCCCATATGTGAACTGCCAGAAATATTGCCGTTCAAAGCAATAGTTTAGGAATTAAAAAAGGGAAGTGGTATACTCTGTGTCTCACTATTTTTGGTTAGAAGTCAGATTTTGAGGTCAAAAGTAGCTTTAAAAGATGGGCGGGGGGGGGCAGGGGTGTGTGTCTTCATTTTGTCCTTTTGTACCAAATGAATTTTGTACTGAATGCCGTTAGGCACAACTGAAGGTCTGTGCTGAGTGCTGAAGAGGTCTTACAATATGTATGCCTGGCATGAAGAAAATGTAACTTTCAAACTCGGAGAGCTAAATGTCAGGTCCTTCCTCCTGCTTCTGTAGCCATCAGTGGGGAATTCAGTGCTGGGACATGGCAGAAAGGGTTAAAAGCTCCTGCAGACACTGCACTCCCCCAGCTTGTTGCACAAAATCCTCTCAGCTATAAAACAGAGGTAACTGAGGATAGGTACAGTTTCTGGGCCATTTAGCACACCTTCCAATACATGGTGCTAACAGAAACAGAGGTGGTGGACATTGGCACCGATGTCAGTGGTGCATCACTAAGCTGGATGAGATAAAGGGTTTCTGCTATTCTTCTGGGTGAAATTGCGTGGCAGCCTGCTATTGGAAACTCTCAGCTAAGTAAAAAACACCCATTGTTTCTTTTATTAAATCATACCCTGTGCTCACTAAGGTAGGAATTGCACAGTGTTATGATCGTTCCTCTCAAAATAATGCACATCACACCTCAACTCTTAAGGAGATGATTTCCTCTTCCAGTGAACGCTCGTGTATCCAATTTGCTTGAACACCCTGCTGCGATTCAATGCACACCCTGTGGGCTCCCAGCTATTCAGTAGCTGCCTTAGTTGTTAAAAGCAGTAACTGCGAAAGCCAGTGGAGCTAGTGGGAAAATAACAAACTTAAAAATTACATATAGAGATGTGTTTGTGACACACTTCAACAGCAGAACACAACAAGTTCCCTATCAAAATTCAACTTGCCCTGTGATTTTTTTTAAGTGAGAAAAGGAAAGTCTATGGCCTATGGAAGAAGGGGAAGGCTGCTCAGGAAGATTACAAGTTTTTTTGCGAGGCTGCACAGGGAGAAAATTAAAAAGGCCAAAGAACTTAATCTGGCCATAAGAACAATAACAAAATATTTCTATAAATACATTAACAGCAAAAAGAGGGCTAAGGAGAATCTCCTGGATTCTGGATGTGGGGGAAAACATAATGACCAAGGGTGAGGAAAAGGCTGAGATACTGAATGCCTTCTTTGCCCCAGTCTTTAATAGTAAGACCAGTTGTTCTCTGAGTGCCCAGCTGGAAGACAGGGAGCAGAATGAAGCCCCCCTAATCCAAGACGAAATGGTCAGTGACCTCTTGCATCGCTTAGACTCGCACAAGTCTATGAGGCCAGATGGAATCCACCCTAGGGTACTAAGGCAGCTGGAGGAAGTGCTCACAGTCACTTTCCATCATTTCTCATCAGTCCTGGATAACCAGGGAGGTTTCAGTTGACTGTAGGTTAGCAAATATGACACCCACCTAGAAGAAGGGCCAGAAGGATCCAGGGAACTACAGGCCTGTCAGTCTGACCTCAGTGCCAGGGAAAGTTATGGAGCAGGTAACCTTGAATGCCATCATGCAATACATACAGGACAACCAAGTGATCAGGCCCAGTCAACATGAGTATATGAAAAGCCCGTCCTGCTTGACTAACCCAATCTGCTTCTTCAGGTCCATATTAGGCAAAATCAGGAGGACAAGGTTACCCTCTTAGTGGCTGAGGGAAGGGATGTGGATGTTTTTAACCTGGACTTTAGTAAAGCCTTCAACACTGCTTCCCACAGCATCCTCCTGGAGAAACTGACTGCTCTGGCTTGGATGAGTGTACTCTTCGCTGGATAAAAAGCTGGCTGGGTGGCCGGGCCCAGAGAGCGGTGGTGAATGGAATTAAATCCAGTTGGTGGCTGGTCACCAGTGGTGTTCCTCAGGGCTCAGTGGTGGGGCCTGTTCTCTTCAACATCTTTATCAATGATCTGGATGAGGGGATCGAGTGCACCCTCAGTAAGTTTGCAGACAACATGCAGTTGAGCAGACGTGTTGATCTGCTTGAAGGTCAGGAGGCTCTAGAGAGGGATCTGGACAGGCTGAACTGATGAGGTGAGGCCAATTGTATTAGGTACAGGCTTGGGGAAGGATAGCTGGAAAGCTGCCCAGCAGAAAAGGACCTGGGGGTGTTGTTGACTAATATGAGCCAGCAGTGTGCCCAGGTGGCCAAGAAGGCCAATGACATCCTGGCTTGTATCAGAAATAGTGTGGCCAGTAGGACTAGGGAAGTAATTGTACCTCCTGTACTCAGCACCTTGCGTACTGTGTCCAGTTTTGGGCCCCTCACTTCAAGAAGGACATTGAGGTTCTGCATCATTTCCAGAGAAGGGCAACAAAGCTGGTGAAGGGTCTAGAGCAGAAGTCTTATGAGGAGCAGCCGAGAGAACTGGGATTATTCAGCCTGGAGAAAAGGAGGCTGAGGGGAGACATTATCACTCTCTACAACTACCTGAAAGGAGGTTGTAGCGCGGTGCGTATCAGGCTGTTCTCCCAAGTTACAATCGAGAGGATGAGAGAAAACGGCCTTAAGTTATGCCAGGAGAGGTTTAGGCTGGATATGAGGAAAAAATTCTTTGTAGAAAGAGTTGTGAAGCATTGGAACAAGCTGCCCAGGGCAGTAGTGGAGTATTTAAAGGACTTGTAAATGTGCTACTGAGGTGACTTGGCAGTGCTGTGTTAACGGTTGGACTTGATGATCTTAAAGGTCTCTTCCAACTAAAATGATTCTGTGATTCTGTAAATAATGTCTTCAGGATTGAAAATAAAATTCTGATTTGTCAACATTATTATGAGAGAGGAAATCTTGATGCCTACTTCAAAAAGTTAACTAACAGTAAGGCCTAGATCCATAAAAGCACAGTCATGTAATCCAGCTGGGTCTAACAATGTACACGGGACAACTATCAGGAAAGCGTTTTAAATGCTTTTGAATTTTTTGTGTTCGTTTGTGATTTGGTAGAGACAAACAAGACTTAGCCCCATACAGTGCCACAAAATCACACTAATATAAGCTTCTCATTTAAACTTTCTGACAAGCTGAGGCTTTGAATCTCTTCATAAGAGGGTGAATCCCAACAGAAGAGCAAGGGAAGGAATGAGATTGAAGGTCTGTTGTACTTTTTAAATGTTCCCTGTCATCACCTCAGAAAACCATTTCCATCCATGCATATACTTCTGCTCTCTGAGAAAAGGTAGGTTTTCCTTTTATCTAAATGTCTTTATAACACACATACCGTAAGGTAGCATGTATATGTAGTGACATACTTTGAAAGCTTGTACATCTCTTTTTGGTTTAATTATGTGTGTGTCAGAACTCTGTCAGGATGGATATGAATAAGAGGTTCCTGTCCAGAGGTTTAGGTTTTACATCTGGAAACAGGTGTACATTCGTCTGTCTTTTTATACACCCTTTCAGTCTCCTGACAAATTAATTAAAACCTTTGTACAGGCTCCTGAAAACATCTACTGCATCAGAAACATCTGTGTCCCACAAAGACTTCTGCCTAAAGGTCTCACAGTCCTCTTACATAGGTCCTACTGGGTACTTGCAATAGGGATACTGTTACTAACAAGGAGAAAAGAGATCTCTGATCTTTGCAGGAGCACTGCAATGGAAATGTTGTTTAACACGTTATTATGTTTATTCACTATTCACTTAGCACATGAAGGAACTGTGAACTCATATCAGTATTAAACCCAGGTGCTTTAAATAACAAATATTCTGCGAGTCATGCACAAAAAGCTGTTTTCATCCTCTTAGTTAATCTTTTGATATTGATATGGTTTAGCTTAGCAAGGTCCTGTTTAGTTCCTCTTTGGTTCTTCATTGAAAAACCATTCCTGGAATTCAGGAAAAAAAGTCTTTTCTAAGAAGTTTATTTGTAAACTATTATAGATTAAAGAGAATCAGTTTGTCTGATCCTATTCTCTCCTTTTGCTTGTTTTCAAACTCACATGGATCACTTTTCTCCCTTTTTGGTGTTTAAATGATATTTAACCATGTAGTAGGCAAAACCAGACAAGGTCTTTCCCACTTGTTCCTTTGTCTCACTGTGTCATGCTGAACTATAAATGTATTTAATCTGGACAGAACCAAACAGGTAAAACCTGATTTAATAGCTATCAATCAAAGGTAGGAAGCTTGCAAGAAAGACTGCAGTTCAGACTCAAATCTACTGAAGGGAGAAAAGCTAAAGGGGAAAAAAAAAGCAGTATGGCTAAGACTGTGAGTCTTCAGGAACTTTAAGAAAATCTTCTGGTTTCCTGTCAAAACTTATTCATAGGCAGTTTAATCACTGACGCCTCCTTCAATTTCAATAGCTTGTCTTGTTCCTTGTATTTATCTTTTTCAATCAACTATTGCCAGAGTTAAGTATCTTTATCCATCATTTTGCTATAACAAGCCAGCTAGCCTTTCCTGACTTCTCATAAAGGGGAAGTCTGCAATGTCTGTCCTTCATGGAAGGGAAGGGGATTTTAAAGTGAAGCTCTCTTCTTTTCACGTATTCTGACTCATTTCCAAGGTATTTTTTCTTGGACTTGGATGGCCAGAGATGTGTTCTTGGGTTTATACCCAATCTGGTCTCATTCCATGGTGTTTATACTTCTTGTCTTGGAATTACTTTTCTTGAGTATTCTGTAATGACAGGCTTCTAATATTTCTTCTTTCACTATTTTTTTCAGAATTGTTTCCTTCACAGGTTTTCTTTAATGGGAAGTATACTGTCATAGCTCCTGAGCCCTTCATCTCAGAAACATCGTTGGAAACAAATTTAGAATGTTCTGAGATTCCTTGTACAGTATGAACTGATCATCACTAAAAGTTTGTAAAGACCTCATAGCTCTATCAATTTTACAGTCCTCAGCTAAGAATACTATGCAAGTAAAATGAAGAAAAGAGGTTTGTCCCAAAGGTAACATCATGCACTTTTCTTCTGTAGTACTTGTGGTGCTTACAATAATTTTACTCTGTATATTTTGATTTTAGTAATTCATTTAAAATGCTGACTTTTGTATTATTCCTGTGTATATGCTTAATCTTGCATATGCATTAGATCACATAGGTTGGCAATGGCTCTGAAGAGATTTATTCTTGCATTACTCTCAACCTTAAGATTCAACTTACAAGCAAAAAATACTTGAATGCATCTCACCACATTGCTAATTCATTAATAAATGTTATAGTTTTCAGTCAAAATTTAAATGCTAAGAACTTATAATTAGGAATAACTCATCCACAAAAAGCTAATAAAATCTGGTGTAGCTTCTGACAATTAATTTGAACAAGTCAAAAACCAGAAATTAGTTATCAGGTCTGCAAGAGTACAACAATGTCTTAACTGTCTCCGGTGCTACTTGAACATTTTCTACCACCTACTGGAAAGTTTCTCTTGCAGGATAGGATTTAAGGGACCGCTCTTTAAATCTATGAAATATAGCCAACTGGGTAAGAAGTTTATTTCTACCATTACATGTAAATTTCTCCCAGTTCAGTTTTTCAGTGGTCTCTGATGGATAGTTACAAGGATGCTTACAGTGTTCTCAGTCTGAATTTCCTGATTTAAAACAGTCCCTGCCATTGTAGAAGGAAAGTGGAACATTTTTTGACTGAGAAGGGCACCTCAGAGAAAAGAAAATCACAGCTGATATTCTGAGACATCCTGAAAGAAAAGTAACTGGTATCTATGTTTTATGGACAAAGTTATCTGAAATACTAGTGGCAGAGAGAAGAGGTTAAAAGTAGTGTTATAACCCTTTGGTTGACAATAGCATTTTTACTCTTTGTTCTGTACAGTGTTGCTCATTTTAACATAGTTGCCCCTCTCTAAGAGAAGTCCAAACTGAAGCACCAGATCAGTACTGAAGGAGGAAGAAACCTCATATCCATCTTCTTATAACACAGTTGCCCATACTAGAGTTTGTCAATTAACTTTTATTGCACCAATAAACCTTTAGCTTCCCAGAGTTTTCTAGACTTTTCCTGTGGCCTGGGAGTGAATGCCAGTGACTAAAAAAAAAAAAGAGAAAAAGTGAAACAGAAGCAGAAGTGATTGAGGGCTGAAGAAGAAAACCAGTTTTAAGTAGGAATGGATTCATTATCATGACTTTTCTCAAAAGATTTTTCCTCTTACTCCCAAAACAACAATCACAGACTTTGTTGTTGTTTAAACTGATCTCACTGTTGGGAAAATGAGCTAAGGCTTTGTCATCTTTTGAACTTCACTTGCTGTATGTGAAGAAGAATTTTATAATTACATTTTTGAGGAGGAAGATCATATTAGAAGGAGGATACTTTTTCTCTCCTGCATGTGTTTCTATAGGAAATGTTAAATAAGTAAGGGAGGAGACCAGAGTATCAGCACAGAACAAGTCACACAGATTTGAAGAAACAGGATGCTGAACTGAAGGGCTCTCTCCGTTCTTTGAATCATACAGTAATAAAAAGCAGCAGGAGATAGAGCCCTCCATAATTCTTTCTGTCTATGATAGTGGTAACTACATCTATGGAGAAAGTGTACGGGAAGATGGGCACTAGATTCCTAATTTTCTTCAACTCTTTGATCTAAGAGTGAGGAAAGGATCAGCTTTTCGGTCAGGTCCCTACACTTCCAAGTGTGGTGCTAACAAGCATGCAGAGAGCCTCACAGCTCACAGCCGCACTAGCAGCATGGGTAATTACATGCTCCTGCACTGAAGTGCAGAATTAACAGAAATATTTGAAGGAAGTGATTTCTTCTTGGTTGTGATCATCACCTCTATGAATTCTAGTACTTCAGCTGATCCAAAGATAAGTCTGGGTTTTGAGTCTATCAGCTAGCCAAAAATACCTTTGATTTAGTCAGGCTGGTTGTTTCTTTCTAGAAGTGTACTCAGTGAGAGCTGGTATGGCTCAGAACCACTGCAAATGTGACAGATGCCACTGCTAGTCAATGTTGTCAAATATCAGCTGTCATTATACATTTTGGTTTTTTCTAGCCGGAGTCAGTGCAAGGATACAGTAGTGATGTTTTGACTTAAACTCATGTCTCCAGTTCTTTGCTGAACAGTTTAGCAGCTGTGTAATGTCTAGCTTTCAGAAGCGAGTGAGTATTTGTGGAGCTTCCAAACAGTAGTTTTATGCTTTCTGTATTAACTAATTTGTTTTCCTTTTTTAATTCCTTTTGGGTTTTTTTCTTGGTTTTTTTTCTTTTCATAGCTACAGACAGGTAAACTAAGAACTGAAATGGTGGTTGTTTTTATTTCTGTACTTTCCAGGCAGAACATGCAGTACTAATGTCCCCTCACATCAAGGTTACGAGCTGGTGGTGTCATTTTGGGAGCATTTGTCACTGAGCATCCACAAACACAGCTCTTTTTCTCTGTGTTCTAAAATACAAAAATTACACTGTGTCGCCTTCCAAGGGCTTCTCACTGAACATGGGGCTAAGAGGGTCATAAAATGGAACAACCAAATTTGAAACTTGAATATGTCACTCATGGTTTGACTTGAAATCAAACTGGTATTTTTTTTTTGTTGTGAAACAGCATGAAATTCAGTTGTTATAACCTGCGAAAATAAATAATTTCTTATTCCACTTTTGGTTTTTGGCATGTCTCAGTGCTTAAAAAACTCTAAAAATTTTCATTTAAAAAAAATCTTTCTAAACATAGATAGTAGGGCAAAGTTTTCAAGAACTAGGTTTCTGCTGTTACTAGAATTTACCTACCTAAATATGCAGCACATGTCAAATTTGTTTGATAGAGAATGTTTTGAAGACGTAGGAAGAAATCAGAGTAGCCTGGAGTTTCAGTATTGAGATTGTCCAAGATACAATAAACAGTAAATAAGTAAAGACAGGCTTAAAGACAATAAGACGGGCTTCCTGTCTTCTTGTCACATTGCTGACATATATTTTCCGAAAATTTCTAAGTAGATTTTACCTTAAGAGCCTTATGTGTCTTTTTCACTTCCATCTAACTATAAGAGAAGAAACAATTTGTGATTATCACACCACCACTTTGCCGTCATGTTCCTTCCTCAACGCGGAAAAAGAGGAGTTCTGTCAGTAGGCAGGTCAAGAAGTCTGTTCAAAGCACGGTTTAAAAAGCCTGAGAAATGGATGCCTCAACCTTCTATCCTGAGTAGGAAGCAACACCAATTAACAGCAGACCAGAACCAAAGCTGCAGTGATTTCCAGTGCCTAGCCAAATTCCCAGGACAAGGGTATGAATGTAGAGAGAAAATATCTAGGTATTTACAAAGGTATCCTGAATGGGCACCAAAAAAAAATGAGCTCCAGAAAGAAAAGACAATTTTGAAAGCTGATCTTTCAGATATAGCAGATATAACATTAAAGCTTATGTTTTACTGGAAGACAGAATGATTTAATCTCTTAAGTAGTACAAGAACTGTGTTCAGAAGGGACTAGATTATTGTACTGTGTTATTAAGAACAGTAGCTGACATTATTTATTGATGAACTGCCCTTCCGTTTGTGCATTGGAGATGTGGTGACAGCACTGTTCACTAAATTCAGGGTTAAGTTATGAGTTGCTTCACAGTTCTCATCCACTCCAGAAAATCTGGTAATAATTTCTCAACCTCCAGTAACCCTGTCAAGTGCTCACATCATACACAAGAATGCAGAGCCTTAGGTTTGGAATGTCTTCAAAAGTGAGACTACTGCTTTTCAGAGGTTGTCTAAAGAAAAATTATCAAAATATTTACATATCACCTGTGCCTCTGTGCTGTTTTTCTGGACTTAACATGTAACTCAAAATAGTTGCAACACATTAATTAGTACTAAGCAGTGCTAACCGAAGTTAAGTGACTTTCTGTTACCTCTTTGTGAGTAATTTTTTAGCTTTCGACTAATTAAAAAAAACCTCACAGATGTTCAGAGAAGATTTTGTTGTCATGTAAAAAGCAAACAGCTTTTTTGGCGAGAGATCTGAAACATAGACTTCTGATGGTGTGCTGTTCTCCTCCAACAGTATGACTTAGACTGAAGTCTGCATAATGATTACCTATTTCTAGGAAATGGTGACTAATAGTTCAGCTACAGGGAGATCCTTCAGATGGCATATTATTGCAACAAATTTTATTCATTTTCATGCATACATACATTCCAACAACAGACCTAATTTAAAAATCAGAGTTTATGTGAGAAATGAACAGCAAGCAAAAGTCCCTTGCTGTGACTGATTGCATTAGTTATAGTATTGCTTCAGGTGTAATCAGGTCATTTTGTATTTCTGACATTAACACAGTGATATGAGATACAGTATGCTAATATGCCTAGCTTGGTTTATAAGGTGTTATTAGTCCTTTGTTTCTTTTGGTCTTTTAGTTAGTGACCGTTGTTTAAAGTCATCCATCTTTCCTCACATTAATGCAAATATTTCAGATTATTAACCATAGTGTTGAGTTGTGTTTATCCGTATTTTCAAGAAAATGTTTTTTCTAAAAGCCTCATTTTACCACTCTTGTTCACAGGCAGCAGAAACTTATTCTTTTAATAAACCTAGCTGTTTGAGGAGCAAAGATTTACTGCCTGTGAATTTAAATTCTACATATGTGTTGTATCAATAGTGCGTAAATGAACACTTCCATCAATTATACATTATTATTTTCATAGAATACTGTGGAGTGTCACACAAAATAAGCAGTGCTGACAGAATGACCAGCATGTGGTTAAGCAGTTATAATTTAAAAAAAAAAATCACAAATGCTTTTATTTTATACATTGAGTGAAAAAGGAATATCAGAGGAATCACTAGAAAATTTTAAAATAAATCTGTAAAATACTTATTTTCTAAGGACTGACTGGTAATGTCCCTTCAGTTGTGTCTGTGCTCACTGGTGATCCATGAGGGACTGGAAAGTGGTCAGAAGTCCCTTCCCCTCTCCTCCTGGAGAAGGAGGTACCTGAGTGGTGAGCAGGAGTGAGCCGACAGAGCTGAGCAGATCTGGAAGACTATACCCTGACCTGTGAACAGCAGGACAGTTCTCTGTTTTCCTCCTTCCTCCTCTCTTTCACTTGTTTCCCTTTGTAGCTTTGGCAGTGACAGTCACAACAGCTAACTAAAATCTTGTGAAGGAAGACATTTTATGATCAAAGTGTCCACTCAGTGTAATTCAACATACTCTAAGGAGGAGTTACAGGGGTGCATTTCTTTCCAGCCTCAGGCCATGGCATTTCCCAAGAGATGGCCCTTTTATGCCTGTCTGGGTTCTGTGGTTTCCCCAATGGAAGTGACTCTCTAATGTGTAAACCTTGTGCCTATGGTGAAACCTCCTCTGTCCTTGTTGGTCTTACTAATGAGCAGGATGCTTATTTTGCTATGCTTAGTCCTAAAAGTTTGAGTGGCTTGCAAGACTGAAAAAATACAAAGTCTTTAATGAACTTTGAAAATTAATTCTTACTGCTGCCAAAATGGTATGTGGAGTGACTGGGAGAAAACTAATTTGACATTTATGAATGGACAGAAAATTGCATTTGAACACACTTAGTGTCGTAACAAAGCTGATTTTATAGAAACTTTTGGCTGGTTTTTGAAAGTTATCCTCTGATTTCTTTTGTGAAATTGGTGGTTGTTTCATTTGTTTTTAAACACTAAACGAGAATTTTATGAATTATTTTCATTACTAAGTACATGCAACATACCTTGATTAAGATAGTTGCAAGTGAACCATTCTCATTAAATGTCTTCAGCATGTCTAATTCCAGTGCTTCCTAGTAGCATGGAAATAAAAAGAAATATTTTCTTAAATGCTAAAATAGACTCTCTTCATAGCTGAGGAAGACGACTTCTTTTGCTGAAGAACTGGAGTGTGACATTGATGAAGCAAGACTTGTGAAGTTTTCTTTGGCACTTCAGACAGAGTCAATCCTGCAGAGTTTTATCTATCCTATCAAAATAAATACACAATTTAAAAAGTATATAATACCTCAATTATCAATATTTTTATTGCTTTCAGACAAGAAATGTATAGAATATGGAATATTAAAACCAAGCATTTTTCTGGTTCCGAAGCAAACATAGTGCATTAAAACAGGAATTTACTAGCTTGTATGAAAAGGCTTTCTACTGTCACATAAACAACAGATTAGCAAATGAAATAGAGGAATTTAAATGATGTTACTGTTCTGATTTTTTAGAATATATTCTGTCTGTCAGGAGAATCATCTGAAACCTGCAGTTCGCTATCCTGGGTGTAATTAGGAGTGTGTTGATATACATGTACAAAAATGTTTGAACACTTAAAGTAAATTAAATTTATTTAGAAAAAACCTTAAAATTGAGTGAAATTTCAGTAGTTTGAGGACTGTACAGTCTTTTCTCCAAGACATTTCAGTCCATATTTTATATTATATAAAGTTAATGGGAATTAACAGTTATTCAAAAGTAGCTGCTGATCAGTATCTGTAACCTGTAAAATACTGAGTTAATTCTCTGTGTTTAGAAATGATGGAGCTGTGTGTCTTCAGGATGTATTATGAAATAATACAGAAAGGTGAGTTTGTCTATAAAGGTGGCTTGGAAGTCTAGGAGATATTTTATAAGTCTAGCAAGTGATGCTGGATCAAGACAAACTAAGTGCAGACCACAATAAGGAGAAAAGGTGATAAAGGTCGAACAAAAAGAGAGAAGCAGAATTACGAGGAGTTCTGACACTGAAGTATTGCCTTCTTTAAGGCATTATCATCTATAGGCATTGAGGGCACAGGTGGAAAGTTTTATGTTGACTTTTCATGCCACAGTATGATATGACTTCTGCTGGTGTAGCTCTGCCGACTTTTTTTCATGTTTCTCCTTCCACAATGTGTCCCTCCCCCATTCATCTATATATGTTTTGCCTATTATTTTTGTTGTAGTGCAGACACTGTAGTGAATTGCTGGTACCACATAAGTGATTTCTGTTTGTTGTTTGAGTATATTCATCTGGCATGTATGAATAGAGCTGTCTGCCAGACAAATGCATTATTAAAGATTCTGTGTTTGCAGTGGTCATATATCATTATTTAAACGTTTAGCACATCTTCCTGTTTAAAGCACAAAAGAGATGCTGCTCCAGTACAGGTGAGGCAATACCTAAATGTCTCTCACTTGAGAGTGACTGTGCAGATATAGTAGCCCTTTGGAACAGTTCCCTTAATAGCTGCAAGCATATTTGGTCATAATTTGGCATAGATTTTGTTAGCATTTAGTTAGGTTGCTGCTAAGAAAAGAAAAGGGCAGTTTGACCTAAGTCTCAAATCTGCTTTTACTGAAGGTCAGTGCCTTTGTCACGCTGTTTTCCTCCAAAGCTCCAGCTTGCATTTCAGATGGAAACAGCCCTTTTTATGACCGGTATTAGCCCTCTGAGAACAAGTATCATTTATCATTTTATTGGAAGCAGCTGAGGATACTCTAAAAATAGATGTGTGAAATGATGGACAGTTCATGATTTGTTGGCATGGAATCAAGATGTGCAGAAGGGACCAGGCAAGCCAATTGCATCCTCACTGGTTACCATGGAAGCTTTAACTCTTTACACTCCCTTTGTCTCTTTTGCTCACATAACTTGTGCAGTACACTTTAATTGTTATGGATGAAGTGTATTTCACAGTGTGAAATCCCCCTGCCTATATTAACAGAAGCTGTCAGATATGATTTAGGTAGTTATGTATATTCTGTAAATTCTCACAGGAGGGTGAAGGTACCTCTGCCAAAGACTTTGAGGCACAAAACCAGGAGATACGCAAAGCTGAAATGTAAATAAATGCTCATTTGTGTAAATGTAAATGTATTTACACAGTGTGAATTTAAAGAAAAGATCCCAGTGAGGAAGGAAAATGTAAAGACAGAGAAAATAAAAAAAAAGTGAAATCTATTACTCAAATCTCTTCAGCTGGTTTCTTTGTGGCATTCCATTTCTCACCCACCCTTTAGGTCAACCAAGAATCACAGAATCATTTTGGTTGCAAGAGACCATTGAGATCATTGAGTCCAACCATCCTCATAATATCCTTATAACTTTAAATTTTTTTTTTCCTTTACTGTAATTTCAATATATGTTTTCTCCTTTGGCTACATACAATATTTAATTTAAATGTCTTCTTGTTTAATGCAGCCATCCCATAGCTTTGTCCACAAACCACTCCTCAATTTTTTCTGCACACTAACAGTGCATTCTCTCTCTTCATCTTTACAGAGAGTGTGTGGAGGAAATAATGGCTTTTGAGACTTAAAATATTACACTATCCCATCTGTTGATAGCCAGAGTGGATGTAGTGATAGGAAGCTTTTTCCTTTTAAACATCCTGTTTTCTTAGACAAATAACAGAGAAGTCTTGACAATGTCTGTAGTGAGCCTGCCCTCTTTCCTGTCCTTTTATTCCATTAGCCTCAGATTAAAGGTAAAAAAAAAATACATATTTGCGTATCATCAGGTAGATAAATGGCAGTATTTAGAATGCCTCATTTTACTCCTTTTTTCAGTACTTAAACCCCAAAGGAATACTCCTTTTCTGTTTACTTCTGTTGACTGACACCCAAATAAGAGAGGTGAAACTTTCAATCAAATTCCCTTTGTTCTCTCTGATAGTACACAGATAAACCCATCACAGTCTTTCTCTCTGCCTTGGAGTTTTCTTCTGCCATATTTCAGCATCTTGCTTTCTCACACACGAACACTAGAGGTTTTCAAATAAATGCCTGGGGTGGGAAAAGCAAATCTACTTAATTTTTCACTAGCTTCAGTCTCAGAAATATCTACTCCACTTTGATTTGAACCTACAAAATAAATATGCATTCTGTTTGAATGGTTTACATTTGTAATGGTTATAACTGCTCCTTATGACAAAGCAGTGCCATAATTTTAACTGAACAATGACAACCAGGTTCAGCTAGAATGGTCTTGTCTTTCTCAAAGTTGAATGCATTGTCACGAGTTCTGCTTGTTCCATGGCTTAGGGTGTATGTCTTTGCCTGAATACAATTTCACGAATCTGGGATTTGTTTGGAGCTCCCAGACTTGACAAAGTGCCATGGAAAATCAGAATTTTTTAGCATGGATGGAAAAAGGAGGATTTGTAGAAATTTGAGAAGTTGTTAGAGCCATTTGTTGGAATCCTCTAAACATCATGCAGCTAATTTAATGATGCAGCTCCAGTCAAGCTGATATCTAGATATACATGGCTACCAGACATGCTCAGGTCAATTTTTTTGGCTGCTGGTCCTGTGGGCAGTTCTGTGCGAAAGTCCAAGGGATTCTTCTTGCCTTCTGCACCTCTGCAGATCCAAAGCAGTAAAGGTCTGGTAGGTAGGACATGTCCCAAATCACTGGCCTCACTGTATATGTAATAATGGGTCAATTTTAGGGGATGGCAAAATCCAGAGGTTTATTTTTTTTATACATTTTGTGGGTTTATATTGTGCATTTGCCAGAAGGCATTCCAATAGAACATGCAATTCAAATCAAAACTCATCATGGCTATAGACTGTGCACATGAATTAAAAATTTTATCAGCCTGTTATTTCTAAGTGCTTCCATACTTTCCTTTATCACATTCAACATCAGTAGAGAGCTATAAATTAAGAGGTTTGAATTCTGGTGTTACTATGAATTCAGAAATTTTGTTATTCAAATGTCCATTTTTGATTCCTAGAATATAGAAATCTAAAGTTTGTCAACTCCAGTGCTTTATCTAGCCCTACTAGTGCAGTGCAAAATTAAGAGAGATGGTTAATAACAATCAGAGAGTGCATTCAGCTCCTTCATTCTGGAATGTCTTCCGCTTGTTCCTCACAATGCTTGGATCAAGATTCGATATCACTTTGGGAAGAGGTTGGAATTAAGGCAGTGCTAAACTGAGTTCTTGCATTCCTGATTTTTTTTAGCTACAAGTTTACCAAAAGCCTCTATGTCAAGTATTTTCCTATGCCATTGCAGTCAGAACATTTTTCACACATTTGATTTTAAAGAATTTGTGAGCTTTAACAGTTGATTAAGCCATCCTTATGGAAGAAATTCTTCATCTTTAAGAATTCTTTAAGATTACAAATTTCAAAAAATTTTGGAGGCTCTTTAATCTTAACCCCATAGTCGGATGTTATTCTACAAAGTAAAAGTCTGCTTCTGCCTTTTCAAAATTACATTTTTTTCACAGCAAGAGATGTACTCTGCCTTCTCCTTTCCAATCTTTCACAATGAAAGCAATTACAAATTCTGCAATAGCAAAATTAGAGTGGCAGTGTAGATAATTTCAGCTTTATGACAGCAGACAGACTGAATGCCGGGATGGACAACAGGATATCCAGGTTAAACTTTTGGTTCTATAGCTGTGTTATGAAAAGCAGCTCGTTACCTCTTAGTTTCCCATTCTAAAGGTAAGCAACAAATATTCCTGCAAAACTTTTGATAAATATTTTGAGATTTCGGGGAAGGTGTCAAGTCCTATGTACTGTTGGTTACAATAGGGGAAGAGCACTTATATACAGAAATGAAGCAGTTTCCAAAATATGCTAAGAATACTTTGGCGAAGTTGAATTCATAGTAGAAATTGAATTTTCCTTTGCATAGAATCCAACTGATAGACAAGAATATTTAGTGAACAAAGTGCTTTTTGTCAATATTCCTCTCAAGGTAAAATACCAGATCTCATTATCTGTTTCAATAAACCACATTAACAATGAGATCTATTGCTTTTCATAGGTTATTATTGCTGTTATCCCAATCACAATAAGTGAAGTTAACTGTGTTCACAGGATTTTGATAAGGATGCAATAGGATGTACAAATAAGGTCTTTTCTTAAAACAAGTGAACAAAGAAAAGAAATATAATTGAAGAGCTGTGACATGCCTATTCATGCACCTTCTATTTTTAAAAATATAACAGCACTCTAAGGCTCTCCATCAGCCTATATTAAAGCAAGCAGAAATACAGAGCTGAATTTTATTTGTGAATGTCTGTTATTTGGCATTATCTACCACATTAAAAAAGCCCAACCTAAATAAGGCACTGGCTTTCAATCAAAATTAGGGTTTTGGTGGATTTTGGAGAGGGGGGGTAGGGAGACTGTCAGGGGACAAGGTGGGTTGTAATATTTATAAAAGAACTGAATCATACTTTAACAAGATATGCTTTTTATTGGACTACAGTTATCCAAAATACAAGGTGCCTGTTTTCAAAGTGACTGAATGCCTGTGGAATGGACTGTGTTCCTTGCTTATCTGTTTCTGCAGAAAAAGGGGTTACGTCAAGCAGGCTTTCCATTAGGGTTTGTGCTGCACAATGCAGATGCTAGCAGCTGGGAATGGTCCTTGTTCTCCCCTCATGACACAAGATGGGCCCAGGTGTTCAAATAACCGTACCTGCCAATATGAGCAGAGGGATCCGACAAGCAGCATTTTCCTTGCATTTGATGCAATTGTGAATGATTACGCTGGTCACGAGGCAGTGCAACTCTGGTAATTCTGCATGAGGGACTCTCATATACACCCATGAGCCACAGCTGGGGTAGCCAGCAGTGATGCCTGCCCACAGGGGAGTGGAAGCCTTTCCCTGCAGGACATGATCCTGCCAGTTTCCTGGTTTGGCTGTGGGCCAGGCTTGTGGTGCCAGCTTGCATTCAACTCTGTCCTCCTTGGTATGTGTAGTGAGAGTGCCCTGGCTGCGAGAGAAGGCTTGAGGTCATAACTGTCACCCATGTAATTTAAGACATAAATTAATAACTAGTTAGTAACTACTAGTAGACATAACTTAATAACCAGCTATCGATTCCATAATAACTAGTTGCACAGGAATAGGTAGTAGTTTTAACAAGACTAATCAGTCCCTCAATTTCAGCGTCCAGCAATACAGGAGCATTCCATGGAGAAAAGTTTCTTGTGACCATATGCTGACCAAAAGCATAGCCAACATGCTGCAAGGCCAGAACACAGCTGGAGATAAAAAGTACAGAATACCTCATTCTGTCCTTTCCCTTTAATTTTCAGTGAGTAAAGTCAAACATAAATCATGAGCTTAAAACTGTAAGCATCAATTTTAAAAAGAGAGAAGTTTTGCTCTGCAGTTTCCAGCTGACCCTGGTCACATTCTTTCTCATGATGGCACGCTCATATTAAATATTAAATATGAATGTGCCATCATGCCATTTAGTACTCCAGTAAGAAATAAATCATTTTAAACTGGTAAAATTTTGCACTTATTTTGTACTTTTGGAAAGGACTGTATTTTACAAACCAATAGAAAATTAAGACCAGTACCATTGGGACCACTGGTTTGTGTAGGTCTTGTTGCTCACAGACTGTTACACATTGCCTAAGGCTTTTGTCTGTTTGTTAGGTTTTTGGCTGAGCTCCTTTGATTGGGAGAAGAGAGACATATTATTCACATATTATTCCCCTGATCTCTGTGAAATTTCATGCTATTCTCTCTCTGGAGTCAAAATGAAATTTCATCTACACTAAAGCAGAGGTAAAAGTGTGTCCAAATGATTCTTAGCCCAATTTCATTGGGCATATTTCTTCTTCTCTGTCAAGACATAGTCCAACCTCAACAAAACCATTATTTACTTCTGAAATCAGATGCACTGGAAATCCATCTGTCTTTTTGGATGCTCTAACAGATGCTATTCTACTTTCCAGCATCTCTTTGAATTCTGCTTCTGGATGACCCATGCGTCATTTGTACTTGAATTTCAATTACTTTGTCAGCATATAACCTTGTAATAAAGCTCTCTAGTGTTCAGTAAATTACATGAAACTGAAATCTAGCCATATAAACTCTTAACATGTGATGAGACAGTTATTTAGGGCTCATCTCTGATCAACACAGATCAACACATTCAAGAGCAGAGTAATTTATTTGTTGAATATTTGGCAGCAGCTCCCTCACTACAAAGCAGTTGCTCTGCTGGGATACTGAACTCCTCCAATTGAGTTCATGAGGTCAGATATATGTATTTCTGATCACAATTCCCTGAAATGGGTCCTGGCTTAAACATATATTACAGATTAAGTGGTCTCTCCAGTCAAAACTACCATTTCAATGCTAAATTTATTTCATACATCAGGTGCTGTCTTTTCTTGAATAAATAATGTATACAAGATATGTAATTGTTTTAGCAAGTCAGGAACTCTATGACTACCCCTAATTTAATTTGTCTTTCAATTAATGCAGTGCTCAAAATGCAAAATTGTTGTGCATTCTCCGTGTTTGCAGGATTTCTGGCAGGACTTTCTTTTCAAGTGCAATGGAGAAGCAGACTGTGAGTCTCCATATGCTAGTTTTTTTTTTCTTTCATGAACATGATCGTAGTATGTATTCATATGAGTCAGGGATTAACCTCCATTAGACACTGTAAAGCTCTAAATAGCTCTGCATAGCTCAGAATTTGAGGGGCCAAATGAGCTTATAGAAACAGTGGTTCTATAATCTAGATTCTGTATTCAGTGGTTTCCAAATGAAGTAGAAAGCATATTCCCACCAGACTTTTCAGTTCAGCCACTTTAACAGACAGCTTAGATGCTTTTCTTAATTTTATTAACATGTATTTAGATTATTATACACCTGGGATGATTTTCTGAATATATACAACATATACTGTGCCTAGGGAAGCTTTCAGCCAAAACTAGGAAAAATAGAGGAAAGAGTAGAATGTGCTAGGAAAGTAGTCAGTAGTCAGTTTTAATCAAAGTTATGTTTTCCACAGCTGTGTAATAATTTAGAATTTATTCTGGATGCTGCTGACATTTCTATTCTATTTCAGCATTTTTTATTTGTATGTTAGGAAAAATGCATTTCCCAAAACTTTCTTTTTCTTTTCTGAAAAACCGTTTTAAGAATAGCTGCAACATTTTAGATATTCAGTTTTCTGATTAAAAAAATGCACCAGAGCATCTTAACTAGGATGTACATGAAAGGATATAGGAAAATTAAGTGATTGCTTAAAAAAATTCTAGTAGCTTCAGTTTAAATTTTTTAGACCATATCTGCTTCTGTGAGGGCCAGTTTTACAGAGATATATGAATAAGGCAAGAACAAGTGGGCTCAAAGAGCAGCAAAAGAGATTGAGGGAAATACTGGGTTGGGGTCAAAGTCATATTACAGGCAAATAAGGTACTAGAGTTCTTGGGGGGGGTGGGTTGGGCTCTGATTAATTTTATGGGCTTTTTTAAATGTCTGTCATTAAAGTACAATGCTAAAGACTGGACTGGGTGGGTTCCCGAGAGCCCTTAAAATTCTACAGCTTTGTAATCATGAGGCCACAGAATTCTTTGAAAAATATTTTTAGGTGATGCTTCTATCAGAACTGTTTTTCCCAGCTGTATTTTAGGTTTTCATTCCCATGGGAATATTTTTTGTTTTGTTATTGTTGCCTTGCATAGGCCACGTTTCTAAAGCTTCATTCATCTTCAGTGATCCCATTTTCAAAACTTGAAGTGTAAGGTCTAAATGTATTTAACTCTCAGCAGAGCTAAGTGCATATCTGATGGTGATTACTCAAATACTGCTCTGGTTTCAGATAATTATTATATTAAACTTTTAATTTGACACTACTGCTACTTTTGAAACAATATGTAGTGATTCAGGAATAGGACAGATTTCAAAGATTCTCACACTGAACAAGTTTCACTGGTGTAAGTCATTAAAATGAGGAATGACTCCAGTTTTTCAAGATGTCTCTCACTTTATTCTGGATCATTGAAAATGTCCCCATATGAAAGAAAAAAAAAGATCATAGTCTGCTAACCTTCCCTGCCAGCAGAACTTTGATTGTAGGAGTATCTCTAAAGCTGTCATACCTGGTTAGTATCAGACTGTAATATGCCAAATGTTTGATTATTTACTGTCCACTTGAGGGTTTTTTTTAATGAGAAGCTGTCAATGCCTGCCGTTGATGACTTTCAAAGCTGCTATTACTAGAGCATATCATATTCCTAGACTAATAAGACTTTTGTACCAATGATTCACAGCTTACGAGGTATAGGGACTACACCATACTTTTAAAAGTGATTCTGGGTATGTCTGAATATTGCATGAAATAGTTCTTTGTTATTTACACAGAATCTGAGAGTGGCAGGGGTTGGAAGGGACCTCTGGAGATCATCTAGTCCAACCCCCTTGCTAAAGAAGATTCACCTAAAACAGGTTGTACAGGGTTGCATCCAGGCAGGTTTTGCGTATCTCCAGAGAAGACTCCACAGCCTCTCTGGGCAGCCTGTTCCAGCTCTGTCACCATCAAAGTAAAGAAGTTTTTTCTCGTGTTCAGATGGAACTCCCTGTGTTCCAGTTGGTGCCCATTGCCCCTTGTCCAGTCGCTGGGCCTCTGAAAAGAGTCTGGCCTCATCCTCTTGACATCCACCCTTTAGATTTTTATAAACATTGATAAGATCCATTCTCAGTCTTCTCTTCTGCAGGCTAAACAGACCCAGGTCTCTCAGCCTTTCCTCATGAGAGGTGCTCCAGTCCCCTAATCATCTTTGTGGCTCTCCACTAGACTCCCTCCAGTAGTTCCCTGTCTCTCTTGAACTGGGGAGCCCAAAATAGGACACAGTACTCCAGATGTGGCCTCACTAGGACAGAGTAGAAGGGGAGGATCTCCAACCTCTACCTGCTGGTCATGCTTTTCTTAATGCATCCCAGAATACTATTCACGCTCTTGGCCAAGGGGGCACTCTGCTGGCTCATGGTTAATTTGCTGTCCACGAGGCTCCTAGGTCCTTCTCCACAGAGCTGCTTTCCAGCAGGTCAACCCCTAACCAGTACTGGTGCATGTTGTTGTTCCTCCCTAGGTGCAGGACCTTTGTTGAACTTCATCAGGGTCCTCTCTGCCCAGCTCGCCAGCCTGTCCAGCTCATGCTGAATGGCAGCAGAGCTTTCTGGTGTATCAGCCACTCCTCCCAGTTTTGTATTGTCAGCAGACTTGCTGAGAATACAGTCTGTTCTTTCTTCCAGGTTA
>NW_010398116.1:0-10411 GCF_000710305.1 Buceros rhinoceros silvestris | reverse complement strand
TATGCTGAACAAGAGGGGACCCATACCTTCCCTACGTTTATCAGAACAAGGCACTCCATTATTTTTAAAGTGACTAGCAGTTCAGTTAAATCTATTATTAAGCCAAAAAGCTACATCTCAGACTTTCTGTTGTAGCATTTTATCCTGTGCTTGCTAGACTCTTACTTAACATGATGTAAGACCACCTAGCACAGACAAAATGTAAATGGATCTCTGAACAAACGTGATGTTTGTTCTTCCTGTAGTGAAAACCAGGGTATAATATGTGCATATATGTTTTTTTTTAATATTGAGAAACTCCCAATGTAGAAATGACAGAACTATCAAAAAATCATGGTGAAAAATCACAACAAAGATGTTTGTTAGGGTGTCATTGGTAACGTACTGAAGATGGTACACCCAGCCACAGTTGAGCATAGACAGTAGAATAGAATTCTCATATTGAATAGGTAGAACATCATCTGCACTTCGTACCAATTTGTTAAACACTGTGTTTCTGTATTTTGATAAATCCAAAGAGGAAGCTTTGACTTACTGCACCAGTATTTCTGATCCATTCATTGCTTGGCAGCGTAGACAAGATTACACTGATGTTTCACTTTGACAATGAGAAACTAGGTAGCAGCAGATGGTTGATGTGTGACATGGATAAAGAACTGGCCTGAGATCACTGTCACTTGACAGACAACTAAATTGTAAAAATACAGTAATCTGTGACTCAACTACAAGGTAGCCTCTACTGCAATAACAGTTCAGAATAGAATCTGGAAAAAGCAGAGACAAACTTCCTCCTTGTGATTTGATGTTCATATTTTAAGTGATTAGTGCTGGATACAAAGGAGAACAGTGAGAACTTCATTCAAAAGAGGAAGCTACAGAACGACACATGCTGTTAATGACTGGCAATATCAGCATGAACTAGTGCAAAGATACAAAACAGCCAGAGAAGATGAAGAAAAATTATACTGAAATGAAAAGTGCTCCAAGCAATGAGAAGAAAATACTGTTTCAAAAATGAAGTCACACAACACTCTGTCAGCATGAAACTAGTCAAGCCCATAGGCCATGACAGGCAGATGGCATCTAGGCTTTAGATTTGTAGGGTTGTCAGAGATATAATTTTGGGATAAGTCCTAATCCTGTTTGTGTTGCTGGAAGGTGGAAGATGTGCAATGGGATACTGTGGGGATCCTGTGGAGGGTTTGGATGGATGTGTTCCATAGCTCAGCTCTTCAGGATCCTTTCAGTAAGGAAGCAGCAGAGCCTACATTGTGGAGAACATGGTTATTGGGAAACAGAAGTAAACTCACCTTGCCATCTTCCTAAGGGCTGCCTTCCTTGTATGCAGCAACACTGAAAAGAAGTGGTTGTCTGTACTCCAGCTGTCAGTACTGCTGCATAATGTATCCGTGGAAGAGCTTTCTACTAGCAGTTCCTGTGGGCTCCCTCTGTCAGACCCTGATGTTTGGTTTGAATACAGAGCTCAGTTTGTCTCTTCTGATGCAAAACACTGCAAATGTGTCAGAGGGATATTCCCCAGAGAGAAGAAAACCCCAAGAGTGGCTGAACTTTTAGAGGAGCAATTTTGTGTTTCAAATATATTGATAATGGTAAAGAAGAATGTAAGTTGTGAATCACTGTGACCTCCAGCCACTCACATGTGTATATAGGTATGTATATATTTAATTTCACAGTTCTGTCCCCTGATAAGGCTATATTCATGACTGAATCTAAATTACCTTCTAAAATTAAGTTCTAAGTAGCAGTGTAGGATGCCATTTGAACCCTTTTTCCAGCTTGGGGGAAAAGAAGTGTTTCAGAATCTCTTGTCCTTCTTCCATGCTGCTCTTTCTTTAGCTCTGTTCGGTTTTAGACTGTGCTGTTTTCACAGGTGATCTCACGGTATTGTTCTGGAGCTCTTTAAATTACTTTCTTTTTAACCTATCTAGCACACTTTCTACATTAGTACTTTTCCATACAGAGTACAGACACAATCTGTTTGTTCAGATATATTTTTAAGTCCTCCCATGTGAAGGAAAACATTCAAATTTTTTTTTTTGTTTACTCTGCAAAATGTTTTAATCACCTGAAAGCCTGTGGAAATTAATCCTTTCACGGTCATGTAAGCTGACAGACAGCCAGGCAAAAGAGTTGCACTGGGCCATCATGCACCGCATGCACCCTCTAATGCCTGTCCTTAGAGTGCTCAACCTTGCTACTTGAGTAGGCCCTTTCGTGTTTTCGACAGATGACTAGAAAATATGGGCTGTCTTACACACTGTAACACTAGCTGTGCTAATAATCGCTGCAATGGGAAAAGCTTGATCTGTCTTGGTTTCGTGACAGTCCATGCTTTAAACATGGCAGACTCGGGTCATTTAGAGCCCTGAAGTGACCGTACTGTATCTGTCTGTGCCGGCTGTCTTCTTTTATTGGTCTCCCATTTAATTACTGTAACTCTGGTTTAGTGTTACAGTAAAGAACATTCTTTATTCTTTTTTATTCTTGAGGAACGGATACATTCTCACAGTCATCTACCCCTTATCTCTACTTTCTCATGTTAATTGCACGTAGTCTGGTTTATCCACAGTGAAGTAATGAATTTGCAGATCCTAGTGTCATTTTCGTGGTGTGAGAGAATATGGGGATTGAACTCAATCAGAAAACTGATGAGATATTCAGAGAAAGCAATAGGAAACACAAAATAAAGAAATACCTAACTGTAGCAAGGCTTTTCAGTCATCTCATTTGTTTTTTTGTTTGTTTCAACAAGTGAGGTTCATTAAATGTCATATTTCATATTGGTTTACTTTTCTGAACTCCCTGGAACATTTGTAGCTCTCTTCATCATATATTGCCAGTGAATATAAAAGCAAAGCAAATATTGTCTGGCCTCTCAGAAATCCTTATATTAAAATGAAAGAGCAACACTGTTTTGACACTTTTAAAGATTAATATGTAAACAAATTTCAGTGTCTCGCTTGTTCTTTGTGTCTCGGCTGGATGTCTTTACTCCTGAAATATCCATGCCATTTTGGGAGTTTACCAACTCACACAGATACATGTTCACCTTCCAGATCCAAGTGGAGAAGGTATAAGTCAAGGTCTAATCTTTCCAGTGCAGGATATCTGAATTTAACTAAAAGCAGCTTTCAAAAAGTATAGAGTCACGAGGACTAAAGAATCAATAGAATTATGAATCTTTTGAAAAGGAAATCGTATTTGTGGTGTGCAAATGATAACTTTATATAGAAAAATATTCACTGGACACCAAAGAGTGTAATAGTAGAGGATGGAAGTGGTAATACTTTATAAATACTTTATAAATTTATATTGCATAAAGACAGCTGGTTTAAAACAGATATTAACAATCACTGACTATCAATGAGACAAACATTACTGTTGAATATATGCTTGGTGTAAGTTACTTGTAAGATGTTTTTTCGCCATGAGAAAAATGGTACAATACCCTTGATTTTTCCGGCACCCTAATGCACCCTTCAGTGAGTTTCTGTAATAAGATGGATTAGCATCACCCTCCTAGCAAAACTAAGAGTCTGATGTTTGAACCTACAATGAGCCTTGCTTAGGCACGTGGATTTGTTTGTATCAGGTTCATACATGGTAGAAGTCTGCAGGAAAGAAATTAAGAGACGTTGTCAAATTGTTAGGAAGAAACTTGTTGGTCTCCTTCACAGTGCTTCAAGTAGGTTAGTTGGGCAGAGTTGTAAAATGTGTATATCTGTCAGCCTGCTTTATTTTCTTTATATATGGTGGTTAGCTTTGTATAACTAGACTGAAAAAAGAAAAATCAACAACCATTGAACTTGTCATTCTTTTGTTCTCTCATTTGTCTTAATAAATATTTCTGGGAGAAGCAGAAGATCACGCTTTGGACTAGAAACATCCCCTAACACACTAGTGCTTAAGTCAGACTGTAACGTTCAGTAGACTTTGGCTTCAGATTTCCCTAGCTTTATGGTTCTGATTTGTTCTGTGGATGTTTTTTAAAGCAGAACTCTGAAAGATGCTTGCTCCAGTCTCTCAAGCAGTTTTCCACAGGCGTATGAGCTAGGCTTTCCTGTGACTTTTTACTGTTGATTGGCATAATAGTCTTTTGTTGTCTGCGGTGAGCTACTAATGAACCAACAAGGGATTAGGAGGAAAAGTCTGGCAAACAGCCACATGATGCATCAACTGAACTGGAGGAACTCTTCTGTCAGTCTCTTATTTTGAGGCTGTAGATAAGTTTCCTAATCATATTTATGATAAAGTTAACTTAATATGTTGTTCACAGCTAAAGTCTGCAGGAAGTTTGGTAGTTTTCTAATAACAAGCAGCAAAAAAAGGTAGCAAAAAGCAGACAGTAATTCTAATTATTGATGGTATTTCTGATTACTGATATGTCTTATCCCTTTGCTACCTGAATGAAAATTTTACTGTGTTGTGTCATACAATTCTCACGCTCCATCCATAGCTATGAGTTCAAAAATGTCCACATACACATGCTATGTATCACAAAAACTTGTAGTACAGGGAGAACAGATGTAGTAGTATTTCAGCATATTAAGGGGCTGTGTTAGAGCCAGCAACATTTCTTATGAATGCCTAACTTATGAATAAGTAAAGCTAGCATTATTGCTTGAGTGGATTAACAGCTCCATATTCTCTAAAAGTCAGCAGTGACCAGGTGTGGCAGCAGTATGTTAGGACTGGCCTCAAAGGTGATTGCAAATATTTTGCATACAATGAAGTGGATCAATTAGAAGTGTAGAGGGAAAGCTGAGACAGCTGGAGTGGTAAGCCAGAATTATGATCTTTGCAGCAGTATCCTGAGTGGAAAAAGAAGAACATGACAGCCCGTGACAAAGACAGAAAAGAGAAGGTCACAATAGTTGTGGATCAAAACCATGAAGTCTGAATTCAGTTCCCTCACAGGGAAACAACGCTGAATCTTAGAGCTGTTGCACTGGAGGCATTAGACATACCCTAGATTTGAAAGTGTAAAGGTGCAATACCCGGGTTAAAGGGCTGCAGGACTGTCATGGCTAGGAAAGTTTCAGTGAAACTGCTTGTGTCACAAGCATTAGCTCACACTTGTACACCTTGGCAGAATAACACAGTCTGTTAAAAAATATTGAATATAATGGAGGTGTGGGTCTGTTGTACAACCAGGCCTGATGAAGCGTGGTGAAATAAGCTGCTGGAGGCCTGCTACCACCTGTGGCATCCCACAGCTGTGTGAGGTGTTGAACATGAGCTATATGAGGCGGTCGTTCAGAGAAAATGAAATCAAATATCATAAAACGTCATCCTCTGACATCCTGTGACAATCCCCAAATTTGAAATGAAGCTTGCTGCGTTAATTCTTCATGGCTGAAGATGTGTAGAAGTTTTACAAACTTCTTTACAAAAGAGTTAACAACTCTTTTGCAATTCTGTGTGACAGGACTTTCTCTAGTTTGGAAAATGATCAATATATTCCCTCAAGTGCAAACACTTGGAAAATCATTACATTTCTTAGAGAAAAATCCTTGCTAATAAAGAGGTAGCAAAAACAATAACAGTTGAGCTTCCTCTGTGGAATTAAAAGAGCCAACTATTTTTCAGCCTCAGTTTTCACAGAGAGTTTTAAAATATAGTTGTCTGACATTTTTAAGACATTGAACTTTTTGAAAGATTTTTTCTTTTGAATGAGGTTTAAGGACCTCCAGTAAAGATGGAGTTATTGGAATGCTGTTTTTCCATGTCATCAGAAATTTTCTGTGTTCTAATGACATATAGCTCCTGGTCACATTTAGTTTGATATCTGCATTAGTTTCCAGGAATATACACTACCAGTTTCAGGAAGCAATATTTCCACAGTGTGGAAAGGGATAATTCCAATTTTAAGGGCTTCAGAATACCCACTCACTATTCAGAAGTCTATTAATAATAAATTACATATTGACAGATTTTGTACTGCTTCTGACATTTATAGCAACCCAAAACCTCTGAAGAGTGATGTTCTAATACTATCCAGATCTTCAGGTATATTTTTCAGCTGGGACTACGTCTCAGTTGGCTGGTGAGGATGTTTTATGTGAGAGACTTTGAAAAACCTGCTTATGAATATTGTATTACATAACTTTTTCTACTTTAATCAGTTCTGTACAAGCACAAGTTTTATGCATTGCCATCTGAGTGTACACCAAGCATGAAGAGCCACAACTTCTGCTTCATGACTACATCTTGCCCTCCTTCCATGACCAGAAATAATTTGGGTGAGATACAACCTCCATGCCAGCCCATAAAGTTATTGCTGCCTGCTGACACAGGGCTGAAATACCTGTGTAGGGAGACAGCATGCATACCGGTACAATGGCTTCTTGGGTAGGACTGATAGGTTGTCGTCTTCTGACACGATGTAAGCATCATCGTGTCTGAACTGTCGCAACTCCTTGAGTTATGACAAGGGGGACACATTGGGCACAGTTCAGGATGCAAACTTAGAAGTTGTGAAAAGGTAGAAATAAGTAATGTCAGATTGCTGTACTCTTTTTTTATCAGTATTTAATCTGGGAAAGATCCTGTGGAAGTCGAGCCGCATTGGCTCAATGCCAGTTGCAAGGTGTGGGCCATATAAGAATTAACATTTATAATAGCTGAATGCATCATAGCCTTTTGTATCTTTTCTTTGGATTCATTAAATATTTACTAAGGAAGAGGGCTAAATTAAAACTGAAAGAAATGTTTGTATCTTTTTGCTAGCTTTGCTCAGTGATATGATGAGCTAGAATGTTACCAGGTTTTATATTTAAAAAAAAATTACATTTATTTTATTCTCTTAATTTCTTATGCTCGTGGTAAATTTGAGAGGGAAAACAGGTATGTAAAGGGTAGTAACAGCTAGATGCTGAAATAATAAAGTATTTGCACTTATGATACATAAAGATTCCCTGGTCCATTTTCTCCTTTAGAAAGAACATTTTTCCCACTTTTAAGATTAAAAAATATGAATTTCTTTTAAATAGCTATACAGAGTAAATATTTTCATTATTTTTTCAGAGATTGGAATGTTTATTCAAAGATGTTCTTATTAGGAGAAAAATATTATTTATCTTTGTAATAATTTGCAGAGACATCACTTCTAAAGCAACCATTAGATCGCTGTAGCTTTACAGCATGACTTTTAGCCTCGTCATGTGCATGCTTAAAAATGCTATTTCAGTTGTTATCAGTCAAAATCAAGAAATCTTAGCTTCTGTTAGAGGTTCTATTCTCAGACTTCATATATGACATGGAACTCCCACTGGTGCTGTTCCTTTTCAGCTTTCTCTTGCTGTGCATAGACGTCCTGTTTGCAAACGGATCTGCCAGTTAGCTCTAGTACTAACTAACCCTCCTCCCTCAGCCCCTGCCAGGGATGGCCTTTCCCCAAAGCTGTTGGTGCAGCAGTATGTGTGTGCTTCCCAGTTTGCTTTATGCAAAAACATCAAGGTAAGCTCAGATCACTAATCTGAACTTTTTAAACAAATCCAACTGATTTTGACTTAGGCAGGGCAGGCTGCCATGCGCTATTTACTAGGTGGTATGGAGTATCAGAGGGTAGTAATCATCCTTGTATAGAAGCCCTGAGCGCGGCATCCAGATGAATACAAGAGCATAAGAAAGGAAGTTGCTGGGACTCCATATGTAGACCCTCTCATCACTTTTCAGTCTAAATTGTTTTGGTCTTTTTTTCACATTAACATTTAATGATACATCACAGTAAGCAATAGCAGTGAGATTAATGGTATCAAGGATCTTAGTCATAGTTATGTAAATAGAGGTGTTGCATTGTGGTTTAGAGCTCCATTACAGGATGAGAAGTTACCATTTAGCTAAGTCCCTAGCTCAAAATGTGAAGTGACTTCAGTTTAATATATTTACTCTCATGATGAAAGCTACGAACCTGCAAAATCTTTTGATGAAAAGGGGACACAGCATCTATAACAACTTCTAGGCTGAAACCTTTTATCTTCAGTTCTATATAAGAAAAGCCCAGCTACTTGCTGTTATGTATAAAACACTTACATGGCATGGTAATTTATGCATTAATATCTTTCCTCTCATTTTTATTTCCTGCATTCCTACTTGTAGATCTTTCAAAGTTTAATTCTGTGATATATTAAGGCTTGGGTACTTAGACAAGAGAGAAAATAGGGTTCCAGTCTTTGGAAGTATGTGAGCTACATTCTTTCTGTCATGTTTTATTAAAAATGTATAGGTAAATGAAGATAATTTTCCTTTTTATTTTAATGAATGGCAAAGAAGAAACCAACAGGCCACTTCACCAGTTTTGGCAAGGTACTTTGCAGAGAGAGATAGTTATGTCACGCAGTTTGTAACCTTACCTGTCAACAGAGTCAACTCCATTTTTAAGCAGGTAGAAATGTGAGCATCAGAGATAGTTTTGTGCTATTTTGTGTTCCTACAGCAGAAATATCTTTTGTAAGGTTTTATAAAGTTTTGCTAAAAAGTAATGATCTAATGATCTATATTTAACTGCATATTATATTGCTTGTATGTATATCCAAAGGAGGAAAAAAAATAGATTCTCATGGCTGGTTCACAGCGCTTGGGAAACCTGACTTTAGTCACAGGTTTCTTGCAAAGTCCCAACCTTCCCAGGAGATTCATATTGTTACCATGCTTTGGCATCCCTCTGTAAAACTGGAGTAATATTAACTCATTCCTTTCTTCTGTATGTCTCTGCTGTCTTGGAAGAAGAGTCAGAATTAGCCATAGGTGCAGTAGACCTACACCTCTGGGAAAAATTTTGTATTTTGCATGTACTTGAGGAGGCAGATCCTAGACAGCGGATCCCCTCGTACATATTTGTCCAGTTACTGCCAGTGGTGGGATCCAGGTTTGTGGGGCAATGGCAGCAACCATTGGCAGAACCACCACCATAAGCCCTGCTTTCCTGTTTTCTGCTCTTGGCTCTGAGTAAGTGCAAGTGTCACAACAGTAGTAAATGTTGGGTCTTTTTAAAGAGTATTTTCATGTTAACATTTTCAGTAGACCAATATTAACTAAATTAATGAAATGCTAATGAAAAAGAATATGTCAGTTCAGGGGGCAATGTTGCATGTACCCACATACAATTTATATCAGCCTTTTGAGTAAAGGCATACATATTGCAGACGACCTGTTTCTGATGATGATAAATTACCACATTTTAGTCCCACATTGAAGGAACGGTGGACCTACTGTCCTTAAAGCCATTGATAATGTGGCTTAGAGAGGAGAGGTATTGAGCCTTGTTTGGAACAAGATTAAATGAGAGAAAGAAGCAGCATGTAAGGAGAAAGTTTGTGGCAAATAAAGGCAAAGACATCCAAGGAAAAGTGGCCTGCAGAAGTGAAATGAATACAGTGTTTAGAATGGAGTGTTAAACCTCAAGTTTTCTGACAAAAAAAAGTCTAAGCAGCTCCAAGGAGTCCAATTCTGAGCAAAAAAGCACAGAATAGTGACATATGAACATTATACTGTATGGGTTTATCTATCCACCGTACAAAAAAAGTTACGTATCTCATATCTGTTAGCTCTCTTACTCCCACTTCATTGCACTGTTTTTGGTAATGATAACACCCATCATAATGCAAGTACACCTGGGGGACTTAGAAGCTGCTGCCAGTTCTTACGTGACACAATTTTTTATAATCTTATCCAAGGGAAGAAAGAAAACCAAGCCCTTGGGAGCAATTGATTCCAACCGTGCAAGGCACATTGCTCTACTAGACAGGAATAAATTTGTAGCAATTGTTCCCCTGCTCATTTTTGCTGCAATAGAGGCGCTGTTTTTCTAATGTGAATTCCTTCTTAGATGCTAAATTATTAAGGGGTTTAAAGAGTAAATCCTTAACCATGAATAGTGTTGTGGGCTGCATGTCAGTCCTGGAAACTGTTGTAGATAGGCCAGTGACTGCTACTGGTGTGAGACACTAGTTCAGTCCTGTGATTAGTATTCACATAAATCACTGCTAATATTTCTGATGAAAAATACTTTTTTAGCAAATATTACTTAAGGGAGAAACCCTTAAAAATAATGAGCTTGCTTTTCCTTCCCCTTCTCAATCTGTTCTTCTCAAGTTTTGTTTTCTAAATAAGCCCACATAGTTAATAAGCCTTAAAGAATTTGAGACAGCATATTTGGGTTTTTTTTTAATTTAAAAAAATTCTTAATGCATTGCTGTGTTTAAAATGCTATGCATTACATGCAACAACCTGCATCTCAGATACCGAGGCAGCTTTTTTACCTGGAGAAACTGAGAACTTGACAACTCACACCCTGTCAAATCCTCATCTCCATCACAGTCCGAAAGCCAAGACTCCATTTGATCAGGGGTGGCTCTGGCTCCGGCTGCCTGTGAATACACCTGCCTAA
>NW_010398115.1:0-2183 GCF_000710305.1 Buceros rhinoceros silvestris | reverse complement strand
CAATTCTTCGTCACAAATACAACCGTACTAGGAGCTCTGAAGTGTCTCTGATAAAAGTCTCCTTCGAGCAGAAACATCCTCACCTTTCTGGGACAGTGTACTCTCATATAAGCCCTTGACACACCCACAGCTTCTTAAAAAATCAACCCTCCAAACTCCAACCAAACCCTATTTGGGCCTAGCCCCTTCTTCACCGAATTGAGGGAAAACGATGGATCTTGCCAGGACAGCACCTCAACTTCTCCACATTTCACTGCGTGCAAACACTGCAGCGCACCCTGCGGCTTTACAGTCATAAGGAGTGCAAGTACCTCATGCAAGTTTCATGGTTTGGCATATTACTTAACACAGTGTAGTTAAGATCAAATAGCAACAGTCACCTCCAGCAAATGGAACAAAAATTCCCATGGGCAGAACATAGATACACAGTCCTTTGCTGGTGGCTTGAAAACACGCTCCCCTCTAGCCATTCATTTCCATCAGCTTCAGCTCTTTTGCACCCTGTGGAATAACCACGAAAATAAAAGAAACACCATGAGGTATGTTTGACCTCTTGGCAAAAAAAAGCATATTGAACTAGTTCCCTGTCTAGGGAAGACACTTGTCTGTTTCTACATGTTTGTCTTTTTACCTGCCCCCAACTAGGTGTGTACTACTGCATGTTTCAAACTCTCGCTTGAACGTGTGCCATTCGGCAAAGAACTTCCAGATGCAATTCATGGCACATCCTGGATACGACATCACTTGCACATTGTGCTAAGTCCTGCAAACATGTCAGTACTAGGACTAGTCGCTCTCTTTCTCTTGTCCCCATCTTCCTGCAACTCCCAGACACCCGATCTGTGTTAACAAGGAAAAGTTTGTGGTATAAAATTGCAACTTCCTCGGTTTGGTCTTGTTAACATGTGGGAGTTTAAGACAGAGGTCTTAAAGCCAGCCTCAGACACCCTAACATACGCTCAGATTTTCAGACTGCCAAGTACCTGCTGTCCAAACAAACCCTTTAGCCACCTGCTCCAGAGTTTCTGCCGAGACTTAGGAACTCAGCTCGCAACTGCTACTTTGGAATATTTTCTTAACGCTCATCTCCTCACAGGCAAATTTGTCAGGCTCTCTCCTTAAGATCAGCAGCAATTTCCTTCTGCCTAATTCTGTCCACCCTTTGGCTTTGAAGTGTGTTCTGACACTGTTTGCAGGCTTCGCATGGAAAGTATTTGTCTGTTCCAGGTGTCTGGCCATTGTCCACCCACTGAAACCATGTATGAACTATCAAAGAGCCACCTTCCTGATTGCCTTGGTCTGGATTGTCTCCATCCCCGTAGCTATCCCATCAGCATACGTTGCTACCGAAACGGTGTTATTTATAGTGAAAAACCAGGAGAAAATTTTCTCTGGTCAAACTTCGCCAGCTGACCAGCAGATTTGTACTACAAATCATACTTCCTCTTCATCTTTGGCATTCAATTTGTTGCACCGGCAATTACGATGACCTTGTGTTACGCCAGGATCTCTCGGGAGCTTTGGTTTAAAACTGTACTGGGATTTCAGACACAGCAGATCAGAAAGAGGCTTCGATGCAGTAGAAAAAACATTATGGTACCGATGTCCATCCTGACTGCCTACGTTCTCTGCTGGGCACCTTGCTATGGCTTCACAATTGTCCGTGACTCCCCACTATCTCAACACCATGTGTTTTGTAACTGTAAAAAATAACACCATGAAGTATTTCAAGAATATCCTGTTGCTCAGGTGGAGATCAACATATAATAGCAGCAAATCGAGCACGGATTTAGACCTGAGAAACAACACATTGCCAGTCACAGCTAAGGCAGACTGCTTAAAACTGAAATAACTTTTCTGCCGTTCTGAACTCACCTGTCCTCGAGAGGAGGTAAAGAGGAAATAACGCCTCCTCAGAAGCTTCTCCCCTGCCTCTCAAACACCCACAGCGGGTGACAGACCTGGAAAAGCAGTCAGCATTGCATTTCCACCAGAACTTGTTGCACTGGACTGCTCTATCATCCTGTACCTCAGACTGATACCAGGCTTCAGTTCATAAAACAGAACACACCAAGGACAATACTCTACACCCCCCACACACAGGCCGTGCAAGGCAATACATACCTTACCACAACATACCATATGCTGAATAAGGACTCCAACAAGAGACGCCCAGCGCAGCA
>NW_010398114.1:25243-35439 GCF_000710305.1 Buceros rhinoceros silvestris | reverse complement strand
GTGTATTTTGTGTGGTTATAATCGTGATTATGCATACTCCTAATGCACTGTTCGTGCATTAACGAACTTATTTTAGCAAGTAGCCAGGCTACAACAGACAGGTTGTAAGCTTCTTTGGTATCGGACCTATACATTTTCTCTGGTAAATAAGCTATAGCTAAACCTGCGGTTCGTTTATCAACGGCAATACCAAAAGAACTTGTAAATGTTTCTCTGTGAATAAACCATCATTATTTGTGCCCCTGATTTTGCTTGTCTCGCTTATGTGGTGTCGGCCTTAAGACCAGGTTTATTTCCCCCTTTTTTGCAACGATAGTCAACTGCTTTATATTTTTCATAAATATTACAAAGCTGTTTGTCACATTCATATCCTACAGCAAGGAGTAATTGTATAACTTTTAAAAACCCCACTGTAAAATCATTACTTTTAATTTCTATAAATGCCTGTAGCGTTTGCATGGTCTGACAACTTTTCAAGTGCTGGCTCTTAAGCATGGTCTGTAGGTGGCTAGGTTGTGTCTCTCACTAGTATCTAGAGCTAAAGCAGAGCGTTAGTGTTTTAGATAAAGGCATTTTGCAATTTCATTTTGTAAATAACTATATTCAGTCGCTTATTTTCCAGTTTTGTATGTGATTTATTTCCAGGTGTGCTCTTACTACCAGTACTATGTTTGAGGTAAACTCAGTCTAAACAGTTCAGCCACTTAAAGTCAGAGAGACTGATTCTGTCACACTGCAGCTCTGTAATCACCCTCTAGAAAGATTAAAGGACATAAAAGACTCATCAAGCTTCTTTTTCCCCTCCTTTTCTACACAGCTAGTGTATCAGTGAGAATTCGTATTGACTGTGTTTGTTTTGGGGCACGAGAGTTAAAAATGAGAATTATAGTAATAATCCTTTGGTCATTAGTAGCTCTTCTAAGTGGTGCTAGGAGTGAGATTGGTAGGCTGCACTTGTAGTTGACAGTGTTTCCATGGTGACCTTCTGAGACTGACATCCAGGTGGGAATCCCAGCCCTGTCCTGAGCAAGGCAAGTCTGTGGCTGCACATTCTCAGTAGGTTGAAGCCTCTTCAGTGGTCTGAGGAGGGACCAGATGCTCTACAGTCTTGTCTAGATCAGTGCAGTTTCTGACCTAGTGGAGTTAGCCTGGATTTCCCCCAACTCCTCTCCAGTGTGGTATCTCTGCTTATGTGTCATGCTATCTTAAGGAAAAAAAAACTGAAAGGAGGTGTTTCCTTTTTTCTTGAGAAAGGGTGAGGCTTGTTCTGAGTACGGGTGTTTAGAAATGTTGGCAGAAATACCAGAAAATGCATACTGATTAAAACTATCACAATATCTGTTCCCTTGCTGGTTTAGAGGCATGTTTGGTTGCTTGTAACCTTGGTGGGTGGACTGCTGAGGTTTTGAGGCCTCTGGGTTTTTATTCTGATCCCTCTGGAGGTTTAGCTAAGAATCTGACAGAAACTTTGATCCCTGAACCACTTAAGCTCTTGTGTTTATTGCGGTGTGCTGATGGTCTCTGATTTGCCAGTTACCTTGTATGCACAGAAGTAGCACCTTGAGAACCAGCTCAAGTTTTAATACAGTAACTCTCCCTCCTAGCTGCCTTCACAAGTCTCAGTCTTCAGGAGGGGAATCTTCTGTTCTCCCCTTCCTCCTGCTCCCCTTTGAAGGAGTTCTCTTTGAATGTTTGGGTGATATCACCTGCCCTTAGCAAGTGATGATTGAAGAATGAGTAAAATCAAATTCTGTTCTGCTAACACTTACTTGGAGGAGAACATAGGATATAATCTCTTTCTAAAGAGGGATTCCAGAGTATGAACTTCCCCAGGCTGGTGTGAAGAACTTCCTTAACTTTTTGTTTTGAATGCATCTTCTGTCAATACTTCTTTAATAGTCTCATAGTCTGTTGATCCTATGGACTTCCTCTGCTGGCATGATGGAAGAGGATTTATTAGTCAGATTATGTCTTTAACACATTGTGCCTTGAATCTTTACCTGAGCCTTTGGTACGTTGTATTGGCACTTTATGAATCAGAGATTGTTATTTTTGTTATTGGCATTTGGACATATCCAGCTTCTTGAAGGGCATCTTCTTAATAGACAACATGGAGCAGAGGAAGGGAATCTATTTCTTCCCGTGCTTCTGAAGCCTTTTTTTTTGTCACAAGAGAATAAACTTTGTCCAGGCTTCCATCATGGTGACCTTAAACAACTTACATATTTCTTACAAATGTTCGACCCATTTAAGTGTTGAGACCTGATGGGAGAGACTAAGAATGGGTCCAGCACGCCCATGCTGCGGTCACTTATGGGACCCGATGCGCGGCAGACATCCTGCAGGTAGCATTAAATTGGTTAAACTGCATTCTGAAAGTTGTCTGACCAGCTGAGCTCCGTGGAGGCTGCCAGAGCTAATAGGCTGAGGAAATAAACTGAGCAGTTAACTTACAGTGGTGCTACATATCTGCTTCTCTTCTTGTTTGGGTTGAGCCACTGTGGTGTGTGTTTAAGATGGTTTGATTTAGGTCCAGTAGCTAGCTAGAGAAAGTTCTGCACACCAAGAGGTACGTGCTCTGTCGTTTCATGTCCAGAAAAATCTCCATAGGGATGGAGGTGTTTGCTTCCAGCACTGAGTTTGTTGCTTCTGTCTGGTTTCCTACTTTGTCAGGAAGAACGAAAGGTTGATTTCATCCAGTTTTGCAGCATCCTTGCTGTGGAAAACTACTGCAAAAGATGGCTGTGGACAGCCTTGATTGCTTCATCTGGGTGGGGAAAGTGACTGGTGGTGGCCCATGTGTAAGAGGCAGGGATGACTCTTGGAGGAAACAGGAAGAGCATGGCTGTTGTGGCCATGAGAATTTGAGCAAGGAAACTGCCTTATGTCTGTTGCCTTGGAAATGAAAAAGTTAATTTACTCATCTAGGTGCAGATGAGACTGACAGTATGTCTGAACTGGTTTTTTTTGCTTATGTGAGAGCATCTCTACTGTATGCATAAGATGCTCAGACTGGGGAGGAAGAACAATTCTTCCTACTAGAAGCTGTAGCTGGAAAACAGGAAGTCTGAGCTGTGTCAGTAGCAAATGTGGCCTTTCTTAAACCTTTGCAGAGGTGTTGTATGGGTCAGGGTTTAAATGCCCAGCTAGACTGGCAAGCACGGGGGCAAGCAATAAAGAATAAGCAAAGCTTGCCTGTGTTCCCGTGCGAGGCCTCATCATTTCTGGTTTTGGTTGTGCATTGGGGAGAGGAAGGTCATTAAAACAGGTATATGGTGGAAGCAAGACTGCAGGCTAAACAAGGGGATGCAGGTATTGCGCTTGCTCTTGCTAGGTTTCCCTGTTCTTTCTCCCTTCCTACAGAGCTGGGAAGTATTTGGCTAATGCTTGTCACATGCTCAGCAGTGACAGACTTGGGTAGAGTTTGTAAGCTGTCACAAGAAGGTGCTCAGAGTTGAAACTGTCCGTGTTAAGTTGTAGGTGTTGTGGATGGCAATACTGGAGCACTAAATAGATTTATCCCAGGAAGCAGAGCATGCAAATGAGAGGAAAAAACAACAACTTTAAAAACCGTAGTTTATTGGTAGTATGTAATAGCTGAATGAGAATTGCCTAGCTGTTCACAAATTCATGAATCTGTGAACTCCAGACAGACCATCTCTCTGTTCCAACTGTCCAGTACCAGTACACGGGGATCCTGGGAAGAGACTGTCAGTCAGAGCCATTTCCAGTCAGAGAGCACTTCAGGTGTTGGGTTTATATGCTCTAACAACAGTAAGCGCCGGAGTTTTCCCAGGTGGACCTCAGGGGCGTCTTATTCACGATTTGCATTGTTTGGCTTAGCTTTCTTGAAAGAGAGCGAAGAGCTGAAAAGAAATAAAAGACCCTTTGTTATGATTATATGCATAGATATGATACATATCATGCCTTAGTAACATGCCATTGCAAGCAGCAAACTGATTCTCATTTCCTCTTCTGTACAGAGGTTGATTAAAGTTTTAGGCAGGCAGAATCTAGGTCTTGGTGAAGTACCTTCAACCAAAGCATATTTTGTTCTTCCATTTAATATTCAGCAGGCTTTTACTTGACCCCTGCCGTAGATGTATGTTCAGGCATAGCAGTCAGTCCTCTTCTGGTGCAACTGAATGTAGCTGGTCTTCAAGCTGTCATTTCAAAGCCTGCGATGTATAGAGGAAAGATGCATGGTTATCACCAGAAGTGGAGGTAGGGAAACAGTCAAGGAAGACTTGTCTTCATGACAGGAAGGTGGAGGCCCTTATCTGGAATAAAAAAAAAAAAAAACAGTGTAACATGCTATTCCAGTCATGAGTTACGGTTAGAACAAAGCAGGCTGCTTTACTTAATGGTTAGGAATGGCTAATGAAAACTTAGTAGCTTAAATGATATAAATGAGTCTTCACTCCTCACGCAATTAAGTTTTCCATGTTATTGGCAAAGATTACACTTGGAGTAGAGTAACACGAGTTTACATTTCCTCGAACTGGTTATATTTAGGTTTTTGTCAGGACTTGGTAGAGTGTGTGGGAGAATTCTGCCTGTTAGGTTTTTATCTCAAATCTTGTGGCTAGTGACAGACTGCCTTTTGCTGTTACAACAGCAGCTCCACCTCTTTCCAACATTAATTAGGAGAGGTTACATACAATTTAAATAAACTAGTCCTGGGGCCATTTGTGAGGATGACCACAAAGAGACAGGGTATGGAAGGGAGAAGTGGGGTGGGGGGAATTCAGGATAACAGGTTTCTTTTTTTTGATTTTCTTAATGTATTTTCCTTCAAGATAGGAGAAGGGGTTAATAGTGAACTACTGGTAATGCTGCAAAGATGCCTCACCCCAGTGTTACAGGGAAGATTGCTGGGGACGCCAGCCAGGAAAAGGGGCGGCCTTTGGATTGCTTTTATTCAACACAGTACAGCCAGCAGAGTCATGTTGACTGCATGCTTGTTTCTTTCCCATCAGAGTACAAACCAAGATTATATCAGCTTAACATGTTGTTATAAATTATCTGGAAGTAAATTCAAGTTACCCTGCAACTGGCAGTTGACTAGTTAATACAGTTTAGCAGATAATTTGTAGCTAGCTAACATGTGGAGACTTGACTGTTAGCAGTCCTCTCTCCTTAGCCTCAGCTCCTTGCAGGACAACCCTTGCTCCTTGTGATCCTAACCGACAACATACAGGGTTAAAGATAGGTAGCTTTGAAAGGCAACCTTGTGTGGTCGTTCAAACATAGGGCTGTCAAAGGTGCTAGGCATAGAGCCAGCTGTTTCTTTGAAAAAGTTCTTGGAGCTGCTTGTGTAGACAGAAATGTGTACTTAAATGCCTATGAGGTGAAAGCTTTTGGGTTTGGTGCAAATTTAAGCCTGAATGACTTGAGCAGTGTCCCCCACAGGTTGCTCTCAGTGTAAAGATCTTGGACTATCTAAGGGATAAACTGTGTTTTCCTGCCTGATTATGTCTGGGATTAATTTTCCTCCAGCAGTGCTGAACTTCCAGGGAGAATACTTGACCTGCATTGTACTTCCGCTGTACTGGAGATCCCCGTCCCTGCACTGGAAAGAGCAGCGTCCCCATCGTATTGGCTTCTAGTACTATATGAGACAGCTTGGAATATCTGAGATGTCTTCTTAGGTCTGGCACACGGGACTTGGGCATAACCTCACCCTTCCTGAGCAGCAGTTGGAGCCTGTGCACGATGTCAGCACATGCACATTGCTGCCTGCCCTTAGCTCCTTTGTCTCGAAGAAAGAGGCAGAAGAGCCGGTCCAGCAGCACCTCACTGCTAGACTAAGGGGGCAGGGGGGGAGTTAATACTAGTAAGCATCAACTACTAGCAGTTTTACCATGAGTGAGTCAATGTTTGAAGTATGTCTAATGGTAAGGGTTTTCCCTCCCTCTGGCCACAGGTGTTGGAAATTTCAGTTTTCCTCTTCAAATTGACTGTTGTTCATTCTGTTCTTGCTGGTGGCAGAGACCACTGGAGTTACGATATCTTTGAAAACTTGTAGGTTTTTTTATTGAAGATGTTTAGTTGATGACTTTTTGTTCTCCAAGACCCACATCTTGCTGACTTGGGAATGCCATGTATGGCTAAACATACTGAATATATGTTCCTCATCTCGAACCTAAGATTTAGGGTTGCCAAGCACTTCCCAAGGGTTTGGTCTGAAGAAGTCTTTAAGTATTTGAACTAAAACACTGTTTAAAATGGGTGAACATGAGTTCACGCAAAGTCAACTGCCAAACCCTTGTAGAGTCACTATCGTTGCAGCGTGTTTTGTGGACTACCTCAGGGTGAGTGAGTCTTGATGACTTCCTGTACTAAAATCATGCAAACTTCTAGACTTGTATTCGGCTACTGCTAACATCTGTGTTACATGAGCTTTGGATCAAGCAGAGAGGGCATTTGCATGCCTTGAAGTTGTACTGTCTTTACTACGCATCTTTCTGTGGGGGGGTAGAGAGATTTCCTGTTCCTATTAGCAACTAGGTTACAGTCATGAATCCTCTTGGCTAGAACAAGTGTCTTGCAACGCTCATTCTTATAAACCATTTCTTCTAGAACAGGTGCAAGGCCAGTTTTTGATGAGTATTATGCACTGACCATGACAAATGCTTAATGTTCACCTTGAGGCTCTAACTCAGTGTGTAGAAGCTTTTGAGAGAGGGCTTCACAGTTGTTCCTGTTGATTGGCTGACTGTGAGGCCACATGATGGCCTGAGCATACTTGGCAGCAAAATTGACTTGTTCTGTGGGCCGTCCTACAGGGAAGCCAGACTCTTGGAGAGGCAACCTAGAGATGAGGGCTGAAAAGTCACCTTTTCTGCTTGTTTTCCTCTCCTGGAAAGCACTGTTGTTAGGCTGGCAAAGCTCAGAGTGCTTCTCTGGCTCAGCAATGAAAACTGCTGGGTAAGCTGAGCTGGGTTTATATGGAGTGATTTCTTCCTGTCCTGTGGTTTCAAGCTGTCTCTTGTGTGCTGATAGTTTACATAATTAGAAACCACGTAGTCAGTCTTCTTTAAACATCATGTATCCATTTCTGTTCCTTTCCAAATGCAGTTCTTTTCCTCTGCTTCCTCTGTTCCTCCACTCAAGTCCAGGGAATTTGGGGAAGAAAGGAGGTGACTATGTAAGGATGAGCTACCATCCAGGAGGACCGGTAAGATATTCTCCTCCCTCTAATCCTCTGAAACCAGCCAAGGAGTGTTATTCCCTCTGTCACTGAAGTCTTGTGTCTTTCAGAACGTGAGTAGTGCCACACAAAGAGCATGCATCACAGACAAAGTGATGGTATCAGGTGCAATGTCAAAGTAGGGCTGTTTCCAGGAAAAATACATGGCTTGCCATGTAGTTCACGTCTGTTATTCCACTGGGTGGCTTGATGTTTACAACATTGTGGCTGTTTCTTATTCTAGTCAAGTCTCACAGTGGGATTATAGCCCATGCATATTTTGATTTTCTACCTCTTGTCCTCCATGTCCTTTTAAAATGGAATTTGAACTTTGTCTTGTCTAGTTTTTACTCTCCTCTTGTAAGAATAGCATTCCATTGCTTTCATTCTTTTGATAACTCTCTTCACGTGTGCTCTAGGTGTAGTTCATGTGTGGCAGTAGAAATTGTACGTGATGCTCCAGGAGTCTGTGTTGCTGTGCATAGCATAGTACTTCTGTCTAAGAGTAACTCTTCTGCAATACAGACTAGATTTGTATTTTCCTTTTTGATGGCTGAATTACAATTTTGGCTCTAAGCCATTTCTGGATTGCCTATAGCATGGTCAAGTATTTCCCCTTTTTCAGTGGAAGACCTTTCAGAATTTAAGAGTTGTTATTTAGTCTACAAGCGTTTGATCTCGTGCCTCACCTTCTTGCATACTATTACATTAGTTCCTTGATTTACTTCTGAATTAAATCCTGATTTGTTTCCAAATACCTAGAACCCACGTAGCCTTAGTGAACTCTCGCATTAGTCTCTGACAGTTTTTAGAGCTGACTTTTTTTTTCTCCTCTATCCTTACTTTTGTAACTACATTGAAGAGGCTATACAGTTCGGTGTATCGCGCCTTTAAGATCTTTAGGATGCAAGCCTACAAGCAGATAACTGAGGCCTGTGCCTCCGGAGGGAGGATGGGTTCAGCGTCTCTCACTCCGTGCATAGTGTCTTTGCTCACTGTCAATGGAGGACGTGGGTTAAAGACCACACCAGCAACAGGCCATTCAGCAGGCCCTTGAACTATCCACTCAGTCCAGCTCTGCTCCTCTGTCAGCCTGCAGCAGAGAAGTGAGGAATAACTTGTGCCTGTTTGGCTCAGAGCTGTTGTCCTTGCAAGTCAGAGTACTATTTAACCAAAGTCTCCAACCTTGCCTAGATGATCTCGAAAACAATCTTGCTGACTTGTCCCTGCACCGGTGCAACACAGGAGGTGGCTTATAGAATCATAGAATTGTTTTGGTTCTAAGAGACCTTCGAGATCATCAAGGCCAGCTGTTAACCTAGCCAAGTTACCACTAGATCATGTCCGTCAGCACCACATCTACACGTTTTAAATACCTCCAGGGATGGTGATTCCATCACTTCCCTGGGCAGCCTCTTCCAGTGCCTGACAACTCTTCTGGTGAATAAATTTTTCCTAAGATCCAACTTAAACCTCCTCTAGTGCAACTTGAGGCTGTTTGCTCTTGTCCTCCCCCCTCCTACAACCTCCTTTCAGAGAGTGGTAAGATGTCCCCTGAGCCTCCTTTTCTCCCGACTAAACAACCCCAGTTCCCTCCATGGCTCCTCATAAGACTTGTGCTTTAGACCCTTCATTGTCCTCCTCTGGACACAATCCAGCTCTTCGATGTGCTCGTAGTGAGGGCCCCAAAACTTCTATCATTGCCACAACTTCTCACCTTGTTCTTGCTGTGCACTGGAGCCTGCTGGCCTTGCTCCCCAGGTGCATGCTGCCTGGCAGCATCTGTGCATGGCCGAGATGATTTGGGAGAGGTAGAGGCTCCTTGCACTGAAGTCTGAGAGCCTCATCTCTCCTGAAGTAAGGGAGGTATCCAGGCAGTATGCAGACACAGCCTGAGAAACTCAGCTCTTACTAGAATTGTTTGATCCTGTCTCCGCACCCAAATGCTTTGTAAGCCTGACCTGCTGCACCAGCCTTCTCTTTTTAGGCAACCTGGACCAGAATCTGGCCCACCCAGTTTCAGCAAGCAGGAAGGGTGGAACTTTCCGAGAACCCTGCCTGTCTGCAGGGACATCTCCCCTGCACAAAGCACAAAGATGCTCAGCATAAAGATGTGGACGTGTTGTTATTGCAGCCTAAGCATTCCATATGTATGTGCCCTTCTGTGTTAGTGTAAATATGTGAAAATACTGGCACCAGGGTGAGGATAGTCCTCTTATATTTCAAAGAAAAAAAAAAAAGTCCTTAAAATGCTGTGTTCCAGCTAGTAAAAATCTTGAAGCAATATGACTCAATGTTTGCAGTGGAAGGTTGCTGGTTATAAAAAGATTGTCTCCCACCACTGCGTGCACCATCTGTCTATAGTATTGAGTGTTACATGGTACATCCTGAGCACGGTCTGTACTTTGCTCTATTTCCCGTAGGGGATGAAGCCCCAGGCTTACTAAAGTTGTCATCTCTGGTTGCTTCTAGTCTTTGCTGCTGTGACGCTTTGGTGCAGGAGGGGGTCTGGATCAGTCTTCAGGAATAAGCCTTCTCTCAGTGCTGGAGCTGGGAGGCACAGGCAGTTGTGTGCAGCCAAGGGCAACACCATGTTCTTGCTGGTGGTGGTCTAGTGTACCTCTGCGCAGCATGGACAGGAGCAGTGAAATGCAACAGGTCGTGGGTGATGTCCTTCACCTGCTGGTAGCTACTTGCATGGTGTCTTTGCTCTGTATTTCCCCGAGGCTGGTATCTCTGTAGCGCGACTGTGATAGGCCCCAGAGTGTGGCAGGAAGGTTTCTGCATCCAGGGGACTGTAGGGTCCATTAGGCTAGTATTGAAGAGCTGTTCCTATTTGCTGTCCAGCAGTCCAAATGTTAATATTCCTTTATTTTTTGCTGTAGCCTCAAATTTTCCTGACTCTTTTCTGGAAGCTAAAAGTGGACATGAAAATGACACAAATTTCTTTTTTTTTTTTTTTTTTTTTTTTTTTTTTCCCTTTCGCCCCCGCCGCCCCCCCCCC
>NW_010398114.1:11901-25221 GCF_000710305.1 Buceros rhinoceros silvestris | reverse complement strand
AATATGGAAAAAAAAAAAAAAAAACAATTTTTTTTTTTTTTTTTTTTTTTCCCCCCCCCCCCCCCCCCCCGCCATTTACTTAGCTAAGTTTAGATCCTTGTTATTTATGGCAGCATCAGCCTTCATGGACAAATGCTCCAAGGTCTAATTTGCAGTATTTTTGATTCTTATCTTACTATTTCTCATCACCACCTTCCCTTTCCTGATTTAGAAACCAGAGCTGTGCTCAGGATCACGTCCACTTCCATTTCCTTGAGTCTCTCTCTTCATACAGACAAGTAGCTACCTGGAAATATTTTGTTCTGTTGTGGACACATTAATTTCATCCTTCACAAATAGAATTAAGGTAATTAAATTTCACTTCATATTAATACTAGCTCTGTAGAACAATTTTGCAACAGAAAGCACAAATATAAAATTACTTTACTCTTTGGAGCTGTCTTTCATCCCCTAGAGATGAACATAAGTCCAAAACCAAATTATAAGGAGAGGTATTTCGTCTTAATCCCTCTGTTCCTTCCCTTCTTTTGTACTTTGCCTTTAACAAGACTTACAGCTTAGTCTCCAAGCACATGCATCATTGCCTGTACCTGAATAGCCATCCCTGAAGTAATGGGTAGAAATCCTCAGCTGGTGGGTATTAGCACAGCTCAGTGTGGGGTAAGCCGGGGAAGGTGGTTTGAGTCAGCTGTACACCTGTGCCTGCACACTAGTTTCTATTTTTGCACTGACTTCTACATGGGCCGTTCATTACAACAGCGGATGATTGTTCTTGCTTCTCTGTGTTTCAAGAAGAGCTGCCCAAGGAGAGGTTAAATACTATGGTGATAGCATGTACTGTAGGCATGTGTATGTCTCAATATCATTGAAGTAAGAAAACGAGAGCTGTCGTGGCAAACTCGATGGGGAGGAGCCCCAAGGGTTGTTGAAGCAATTCCGATGACACATTAGTATAGCAAGATCTTGTTAATGGCTTAGTGTTTGAGACAATTCTTCAGCATTCTGCAGGTCAGGGCAGTTCTGGATAATGTATGTTTCTCAATTAAGGAAGAGATTGACAAGGCAGCAGAAGGCTCCAACCAGGAAATTACCTTCACAGTTGTTTAATGAGGAGGAATTTTTTTAGGATTATCCTAAGTGAGAGACTTAGTAAATGCTGCTTGACTCAGAGCCCTAGGTGAAACTCTATAGCTTGCTCTTAAGGGCACAGGCAGCAAAACAAGATAAAAAAAAAAGTGAAGGGTCACAGGCATAAAAAATTAGTTCTGTGTCTACTGGCTTTGGCTCTCTCCCTCATCTGCCTGCAATATGCGCGAGTTCAATTGACCTGGTAGTACAGCAATAAAAATGGACAGCTGAAGACTTAAGTCTGCTTGTGCGGTAAGCTCTGCTTTAAGTAATTTGCAGCTTGTGTTCAAGCTTTTTAGACTGACTGCTGCTGAACAGAATCCTGAGTATTCTGTAGCTTGTGCCGATACTGTTCTAGCAGAGCAACCTAATCCTGTTAGTGTTTTGTTACTGACAAACCAAAGCAGTATGCTAGAAGGAGGTAGTTAACAAATGCCTTTCCAAAGGCTCAGACAGCACCTACCTTTGTTTGCTTATGGCTTTGTTGCTGTATCCTTTATGCAAGGAATGAGACTGAAGTCGCTGAATGTTGGGATTATTTAGGTGACGCTAAAGTTACCAGAGCATTTGTGGACCAGATGGGATGGTGAGCTCTTTGTGGGGAAACACCAGTCTCTCTGCACGCCATGTAGGAAACTTCAGTGCTTAAGATGAAGCTGTGAACTGCTCTGGGAGTCAGCTACATGTCTGTTCCTTCAAGGATTTATTTTTTAATTTGTCTTTAATAACCTAACCAGGTTTAAGTGCTATACGTGCTTTGCTGCTATAGGGTGCCTCTGTCCAGACACCGTACAAAAAAATAAAATTAATAGTCTAGATTTGTCTCAGATTTCATTCAGCTTCACTTCCTGCAGTTATTGTGCCTGATCGCTGCTTTGATTCTCATGTTCAGGGAGACCTGACATCAGCAAGATGATCCTGTTTGAACCTACCAGGTAGGCAAAGTGTCAGGGTAGATCAGGCTCCAAAGTTGGACACAAGGGTTCAAGTCCCAAGCGTATTTTGATTTGAATTAAATGGACTATTAATGAAATAAATGTGGCAGCAAATCCTCTGGCAGCTGTAATCAAACACAGCCCCATGATAGTCTCAGCTGTAGTGGTGCTACCAAGAAAACCATCAAAAAGTGGATGAAGGTCCTTGTGTATTGAAAGCTTCTTTTCTTCCCTGAAGTTTCATAAGGAAAGATAGTCCCTCAATAAAATCAGAAAGGAAAGCAGAAGTTTAATACTTTGGGTTTTGTGGGGCCAGTAAAGGTGGTTGATGGATTTTGGAAATGTGACATGATTTTGTTTTTTTCAGAAGCTTTGTTTTAACTACTAGATGAGTATTTGGAGTTAGGTCTTCAGAGAAGCCTAGGCAGGTCTGTACTGGGATCCTTCAGCAGCTGCCACGCACAGGCTTTGTGCTCACATAGCCTAACTGCTGGTCTGGGCAGAGGAACCTGAGCACTGGTCAGTGTGTGAGGCTGCAGGCATGCCGTGTGCTTGGCTGCTGTTTTGTGCTTACTGAAGTTTGTCTAGCCAGAGTTTGTCCCAGGAAATTCCACATCTTTAAAAATTTCTTTTTCTCAAAAAATTTTCTCCTAAATACGGGTTTAAAGAATCGTGGTCTGGAACTGCATTTTTGAGTCCCTTATTAGGAAATTTTGGGTTTATTTGAATATGCAGATTTTTCTTTTCAGAAACCCACTTGTACAGAGATGAGCTGAGAAAAGCTTTGTGAGCCAGTTTGTGCAGTCTAATAATTGGTGTTTGTAAAGGCAAATGAATGTGAATGAAGTCCGGTGGCAGATATGCTTGAGCCACGTGCAGCTTGTGGGAAAGGACGCCCAAATGTAGGGACAAGCCCAGCTGTAAGGTGTGTTGGGTGTATACTATGCTTTTTCCTCATTCCAAAGTTTGTACATGCTTTTCCTGAATACTTTGAAAGAGCTATGTTAAAATCTATTTGTACTGAACATTCAAAATATTGCTAACATATTGGAAGATAGATGTGGGTAACCAGGCGAAAAAGCAGAAGCTGTGACATTTGGACTTGTATTTGTAAAGGGTAACAACAGGGGTGCATTGCAAAGTTTTTTGTTACTGTAATTATACAGGCCTAGGCTTTTCCATTCCAACTTGTATAGCCTGTAGGCAGCTTCCTGTCTTTCCCAAATGTGTCTGCAGGTCACAACTGTAAAAGAGTCGCAGTGGGGAATAGACTGCGTTAGACTTGTGGCTACAAAGATGCAGCCTGAGTTTCCTTCAGCTTTTCTAATTAGGAAGACTGCCTGGTAGCTGCCTGCCTCAAGAGCTGTATTTGGGGTGGCAGCACAGGATCAGCATTGTCTTTTTTCGTGAAGGAAGAGCTGTTGTCCCAACAAAAGAGCTAAGAAATTTATCTGGCCAGATCCTTTGTCCATGCAAATATCCTCTCAGGAGTTTTCTGTCCTAATACCAACTTAAGATTGTTATGAATAAAGCGGTTTTTGTTTCCTTGGCAGATGCCTTGGTAACTGGCACACCTTTGGAGGAGGACAAAAGAAGAGCATGTTTGGCTCATCAATCACTGATGAACTGATGTCATCCCAGTGTCTGCATATGAAAGAAAAAATAATTTTCTGCCTCGGCTTTAGGTAACTGCCTGTTGTATACTGTACCTCACTTGCCAAGCTTGTGGGGAATCTAGGAAAATGACAGCGTGTGTCTGAAATAAACTTCCAAAAAGACAGTGGCAAATTTGTCATGTGCAAAACATGAGGTGCTGTGCTTTTGTGACATCCCTTTAGACTCCCTCAGATCAGAGGAACATTGTTCAGCTTTTCTAGGGGACCAGAGCCCCTTCCTGGAGTCTGATGCAGTGTCATCAGATATAGATACCGCACGTGCTTGGAATGCATGCTGCTGCAGAGCACACGTTTCCTCTGCAACCTGAGATGAATGCACCGTTGAGTGCTGAGAAACATGGTGCCTAGAGTTTCTTGGCAGTTGGGCTAGACAGTCCTTGTAGGACCCTCCCAACTGAGCTATAGTGATGAGAGGGCTACCGTGGTTCCTTAACTGCCTAAGAGCAAAGACACCAATACATCCTTCCTGTGGCTACTGGTCTAGCTGGGCAGATCAGACCACATTTTGCTCAAGAGTCAGATGGGGAAAACATTGATCCCAAGCTGGCGGTTGTTCTATCACAGGATTAATACTACTTCATTATTATTATGAAGGAATACCTGACAACTAAATGAACTAGAGACTTACGGAGTAGTCAGTGTAGGTAGGACTCCTTGGGAAGATGAGAACACAGCAGTCAGATTATGGTGTTACCAGAGTGTTTCTTAAACTGCCAGTGTTTTGAGTCAGGAAATTCTTGGATCATGAAGGTGAAATCATCATATTTAAGAGCTCTATGTGGAATTTTCTTCCAGAAAAGTGATTATTCCCTTTAAATGTGCAAAATATTTTACATTTCATGTACCTTGCAGCAAGGAGTCACATACCTTAACCTGTATATTATATGACAATATCTTCTTGTGCTTGTTATAAACCTATCACTCTTGTTTCAAGTCCCCTACTTATTGTAAGAGGAGAAACAATGAATAGTTTTTCCTGTTCACTTTCACTACTGCACACACATACTACTACTCTAGACCCCTATCCTGTCCTCCATCTCTTTTTCAAGTTGCAGAATCCTGGTCTATTCAGGCATCCTGTGCATAGAAGCTGCTTCTGTTTACTATTTGACTTTTGTCAACTTCTGTCCTATTCTTTACTCGATGTTGCAGTGTCCACTATAGGATCAGAACAGTGCATCCTGCTGCACCATTCTGCTTTCTCCCACCTGTCAGTTTGAAGTTTCTGTATGATCTTCCTGATGTGAAGTGCAGAACCCATTTCCCTCTCAGTTTAGGTGGAAACCTAGTCATCCTTTGCTAGGCTTAACCTACTCTAAAAGGTTCCCCAGTCCCTGATGAACCCAAGCCTCTCTTCCTTACTCTCACGCTTTAGTCATGCATTGAGAATTTACCTCCTCACCAGCTGTGCTGTGATGGGGGTCCTGGTCTTTGGCATCCTACATTCTGTCTCCAGAATCTCTCTTTTTTTTATGTGGTGCCCAGGTGGATCACAACCCCTGCCTCCTTCCCAGTGTTTCCCAGTTTCTCCAGCCTTTTTTCCAAATTTGTCAGTGTAACACCAGCAGGCACATCAGTACACTGTCTCTGGAAGCAGAAGCCAAACCTGTTAGGTACCTGGTAACTGAACCACTGATGGTTATTTGCCTGTCCCTTTTTCTCAGCAGGGATTTCTGTCCCAGGGAAGTATCATCAGTACAAGAAGATACACAGACACCCTGTGCAGAGAGGGGATCACTGACTGGGATTATGACACCTTAATCAGTTTGGTGTCTTCCTGCCATGAAACTCGAGCTGGAAGGTCTTTTCAGTGCTCTAAAAAGCCTTCTCATTTTAACCTCTTTCCTTAAGCAGCAAGAGGTTTTTTGCCTGCAGGTCTATGCCTTCAGAGATTGCCACGAAGCCTCCGTGTCGTGCATTCTTCCACCTATGCCACAATCAAATCACAAGAAAGGGCTCTGTCTCTGAGGATCATGGTCCTGGAATTAAAAAGTCTTTGCACCACGTACACACGGGTCAGGTAATCATATGGCACTTGGTACTTTACCCTTGGAAATTCACCTTCTAGCTAGGCCTCTGACTGCATTTCTCTTGCACATCTCATAGAAATGTTGCTGTAAGGGATGACAATGCAGCTTCTAGTTAAAGTATTGAGAAGCAATTACACTATGTGTATCCTTAGCAACTGTATTCATTGTGCTTTGTAACAAATTGTGCTGAGACATTGACCGAATCCAAGTCATGAGAAGCTGAGGCTTATCTTTCTCCTTTCAAAAGAATCTGGCCTTCCCAGAAAGGCAGTCTTCCTGTTACTTGGCTACGGGCTTGGTATGAGGTGGAAGGAAGAGCTCCAGCCATGTAAGATGTATTCACATCGCTGTGTTACTAAGCTGGTGACCCCTGAGTTGTAGAGGTGTCAAATGAAGGTCATTAAGGTGGAAAAGAGTTCCTAGATGTTAGAAACTTTACTGCAGCAAAGCAAAGCAAATGTGCCACAGCATCTTGTTGTGATACTGTCATCTCTGTTTGCCTTCTGAAACAAATCTGCGTGTAAAGCTATGTGGATCTATATAACTTCTAGTAGGTTTGGTGAAACTGAGAAAACTCGAAAAACAAAAAGGGGTTCCCAGGAAAAGATTGAGAAATGCTACTTTCGATTAGAGTATGTGCTAGTGTTCATTGACTTGCTGGTTGACTTGCTGTTACTAGCACAAGTAGAAATGCTTATCTAGACAACCTGCAAATATTTATATCTCAAACGTTTATGGCCTAGGAAAGTTTTTCCAGGACAGAAATATGTGTGTGGCTAGGTGGCCTCAGCTGAAGTTAATGTCTAAGGAGTTAAAGGGTGGCAATCTTGAATGTAGCCTGGAGGCAAGTTCTTGTCTGGCCGAATGACCAGTTTCAAGGAAGTTCAAAGGAGCGAAGAGGCACATGCCACTGAATCTACATCAATTTATGTCAGCTCCATATCTGGCCTGAACTTGCAAATTTTCTGCATTGGTCCTGCCCATAATTTCTGATTTGTTTTTAATTATATCAAAGAAGGAAATAAACTCTGCATCCTTGCAAAATTTTCATGACTCTTCTGATTTGGGGTGTTGCAGGGTGCAGTTAATTCTCTGAAAAGGTTTAGGGATTCCTGGATGAAAGGTGTGATGAAAGAAGTGTATTGTTATTGTTTTAGGGGAGGAATCATACTACTGGGTAAGCCTCTGTCACTGAGACTTGCTGGACTTGTTTGTTCTGACTTGCCTATGACTCCTTTCTTTCCTAATTCAGGAGATAAAGCCTCAAGTCTATGCCGAGATGCTGCACAGTGTGGTGTTGCCTCTGAAACAGTGCATCTCCCAGAAAGAAGAGCTTCTTGCTGACCTCCCAGTGGTACCCAGAGGTGAGTGATGCAGCCTTCTGACTTGCTCCTTGGTTGTTTGGGCAGCATAGTTATGTCGTGTAGATTTATAGGGCAGTTTGAGCTTTGACCAAAGGTGTGGGAAGAATGGCACTAGCTCTGAGCTTCTGATTTGAGCTGCCTTCCATGTATCAGAAATTATTCTGATATTTCACACTTTCTTCTCACTCAAAATGCATTTGTTCTCCAAGAATTCCCCAGCTCCTCAACAGCATGGTATGGTGACAAATCAAGGTGGCCTACGGCCACTGAAGGTTGTGGAGGGTGAGCAGGTGAGAGTCATCTCACTGTGCCTGGGCTCTAATCTGCTGCTTGTGCAGTTAGAATGTGTTGCAGACACAACTGTAAAGTTAATAGTGTAGTACCAGTGGAGTAAAGTAGGTAAAAGTAGCTTCTCATACTCTTGTTTATTTTCATGCGCTTTGTGCGCAGCCAATTAAGTGTTAATCTGTGGAGAATCAACTTGGAAACACACCAAACCTGGCACCAGGCCATTTCACCCACCCTGCCTTGGAATGAAAATCAAACTGAAAACTCACAAAGACTATAACTGCTTGTTTGGTGTCTTGCTTCTGCAGTAGATTTCAGCCAGTTAAAGAGGGTCAAAGGGAGGCAGGCAGAGCAATTTTCAAAGGCTGAAAAGCAGAGACCTACTGCTGTATTCTGGGACTGCCAAACTAACAGAATAAGACACTTGTCTATGACCAACACAGCTGGAAGTGGAAGTCAGAGAGGTAAAGATTATGTATAAGCTTTGTATAAGATTATGTATAACCTTTTACTAAACTGATTATGGACAATAATTGGTGGCCATATACTTAATATTTCTTTTACACTGGGATGGCCTCTCACACGTTCAGGCAGACTGTAAAGTCCTCGTGTAGTGAGTAGACCTCGTAGTTCTACTAAAGCTAGAACATGGGATTCTTTCTCAAGATGCTGGCTGTGGTAGTCTGCTGTAGAAAGACATGCTATTGATCAAGGATATTACAGTTATGTCCTACAGACTGTTGTAGTAGTAGTATGGGAGGCTAGCTCTAGCCGCAATAATTAAAGTGCTCATAGTCTCCTAAACCTGTAAGCAAAATGGATATGAGAGTAAGGAACAACAAACCTTTTGTACTGATTGCAGAGGCGGTCAAATAATCAGGGAAGCCTGTATGAGCAGTATTTTGGCATCCTGGATATAGTTACTGGTAAGCTGGTAACTGGGAGTTAACATGTCCTGAAGACTGAAAGCTGCCCTTGAATCTTGATGCAGGTGACAAGAACAGTTTTTGGAGTTGTTGTCTTTGCCTAGCTGAAGTGCGCTCCCGGGAAGCAGCCAGACCTTGGTAGAATTGGATGGTTAAGGGGAGGAGCTCATTTAGTAAGTGGCAAATATGTTAGTGATGTGTTATCTGACTGCAGAGGGGTGGCATGCAGCACCTACTGTTTTTGTGGGATGTTTGAGGGTGTGGGGAGATCAAGCTAATTCAGCATGACGCATAGAAGAACACTTACATGTTGTTTCCCTCAGCAGATCCCTTCAATGTTTGCAAGTCTTCCATTGTATCAGAATTTCTTTGGGAGCTCTCAAACACTGAGTGATTGAGGCTGGTGGGTAACTGACCTCATCCAACCAAGGGTCTTGCAGTGCTTAGGCAGGCACTATCTGCTGCCGTTTCAATGCCCGAACTAGTAGAGGTTGCTGTCCCATTCTCTTAGAAGTGTGTGTCCTGAGTATGCCACAAGAGCAGAGAAGTGTTTGGTTGGCGTAATTGCTCGTGGTGAAGGTGGGAGTGGAATTTTAGCATGACTTGCTTCATGGCCCTGTGCTTTTGCTACAGCGCTCTTGGGCTAACCAGATGTATTTCAGTTGCTGCCATTTGCAGCCACCCTTCCAAGGTAGATAGCTTCAGGGACCTAGTCTGGATTTTCAACTCACACACACCAGGCCAGCAGATTAGTCTGGTCATTTGTCTTGTGAAAGGTCCCATTTCTAGGAAGAGTGATTGTAGGAATGTCCTTGAATCCTCCTTCAGATGGAAAAACTGGTCATGGCTATAAACGTGGAGAGACCTTTACCAGCAGATGTGTCACCCAAGCTCTGTCGCTGGCTCTTCTGAGAGTGCTGGAATATCAGGGGTATAATAATAAAAAAAAAAAATAAGAAATTTAATATAGGATGATAGCAGCACATGAGAGAGGAGAGATGGCATGTTTTCTTCTATGCAGAGCATGGCAAAACATCTGGTGCCAGAAAACATGGTTTGAACTAAGAGTAAATCTAGGTTGGAGTCCTTTAAGGGCTTAGCTTAAGTTAAAAAATGTCAAGGGTAGATCTGTAAAACTGCAGCTCAGGGCCTTTTCTTAGAACACAGATGATAGTTACACTTCCTTTTCTTGTCTGAATGGATATTTTATGATCAGTTTTCTGATATTGTTCCTACTGAGGCTTTTGATAATACACAGTAGCTCAGCCAGAAGAGATGGATAAGCTTAATAGAGGGAATCAAATCCTGTCAGGCAGTGGTGGGCGCTGATCATCACTTGCATTGTGAATGAACATAGTAACACTTTAGGGAGTTTGGTACAGGATGAGAGGGGAAAAGAGCTTGTCACCTGTGGATTGTGCTTGTCTTTTGCTTTTGGGAATTGTTCCAAACTGGAAGGTAAAGAATTCATTTGGGTTTGATCAGAAATCCCACCTGAAATCCTATCTGTTGTCTCCTTGGTTTCACAAGGAAGACCAGACAATTTTAGCTCCGTAAAATGTCAGTACAAGTCTTCTACCTAATGTGCCGATAACTATTAATGTAGCTTTAGTTCTTGCTGTGTTTCACTTATTAAAACATCCTGTATTGAGGCTTGATTTAATATATCTATCTCTCTTTAAACACAACTTTACTGTGTTTAAAATAATTCTCTACAAACATAGCTATTTCCAAAATAGTTCATTTGGAATTTTTTTCAGTATATAGTAACTTCTTAGTGATGAAAACATATTCTTTGGCTCAGAGCCAAAGTGTGTAAACGAGGAGGCTTAGTAGTTTTGGATTTCCAGAGCCAAATGAACTGTGATACAAAGTTGTCAGATGCTGCTGTCTCCATGGATTGTCTTGGGCTCCTTGAGAATGAAGTGTGTTTCAGATGAGAACAGGGATTGCTGGAGGTCTCATGTTCATCCATAGTATTGCCAGTATAAGCAGTTTCATACCGAACTAAAAGGTCTTGGGTTTGAAACTTGTCACTATTTCACTGGAGACTGAAAGCTGCCAAACACAGACTGTGAGGAGGTGGGTTTTGGAGCAAAGAGGACTCAGCCTTTGAGGTCTCCCGGTGGAGTCTGGACTCTGATCTCTTGTTAAGATTTGCTCTTGAGGAATGAAAGTTATCTTCATCTGTGCTGGAGAATGAACACATCGTTATTACCTGAATTCCCCTCTCTGCTCCCCTGAGAGTTAATTCACAGCTTACTGAAGTTTGGGCAGTAAAAAAATCAAGTGTGTGATATAAGGAAGCAAGAAATGTGCAGCTGTACGGAACTCCCAACTGTGGAAGGCTTCTACACAGACAGCTGTGGTATTTGGGGTCTTCTGAAGAGAACACCAAAGCAGTGCCTCTTTGCCACCAAAAGGAAGAAAGGATGCACCTATGGTTGAAGATGACGAGATCATCTTTGCCTCTGCATCCATCAGCACGACAGAGGATCAGTGTTTCTCTGGCCAGCAAGCGTTGCCTGCACTCAAGCTGCTCTTCAAAGAGTAAAGGATAGCTCATTTGGGGCCAAACAAGTCCATCTGTTTCTTACATTCATGCCTGTTCCCAAAATGGGTTCCAAAAGATTACGTATTTCCTAAAAAGTTAACAACAGGAGAGTTTTTCTTTACCAACCCTTCTGCGCAAGTGGTGACTTATCACCACTTACCATGTCTGCTGATAAAATCAACACCAAAAAATGGGTGCTGCTGAGCTGGGTCTTGCGCTAAGGCATCACAGTCGAAGGATACATACTGGCAATTGTACACTATGAGAGGTGATGAGACCTCGTGTTTCCATTGCACAAAAGATTTCTCCTGTTCTGGTACTAACAAGATAAGTCGAGAGCATCCTGCCAAAGGAAAGAAACTGTTTTGGGTTTGAAGTAGTTCCACTTTAATTTGTATATGCTATATAGAAATCAATTGCTTATATGAATGTAGAAATATGGAAATTCTTTCTTTAAACTGTTTTCTTTAAAAAATTTTAAAGTGAAATCAGTATCAGAAGTGGAGGAGGCTTTTATTCCTCATCTTCCCCGTTTCCATTTCCCCCAGCTCTGCTGCAGTTCCTAAGGTATCTGTTTCCCCTTGCAAGTTTGTGTGACCTGTAGAAAGCAAGCAGTTCTGAAATGCTGCAGGAGAGAGGGGTCTGTGCCACCCGTGTTTGTCGATAGAGCTGGTATTTGCACAAAAAGGAAATAGAGGCAGACTGAAACGGAGAACAATGCTGCCTCTCGGAGCATGGGTCCCACGGGCAGTGGGATGCTTGTTTCTCAAGTGTGAGTCTTAAGCTTTTGTAGCTCGGGCATAAGGCCATGTCTTGAGGGAGTCTGTCTGTATACAGTTCAAGAAAGCCGGTGGTTATGAAATGAGTACTGCTGCCTTCGTATATTCAGACTCAGCCATACGCTGTCAGGGCTGTGCTGTGTGTTCTCTGTCAAGAGCAATGGAGGGGTGTTGCTCTGATTGCTGTTCAAGTGGAAGCACACTGGAGAGAGGAGAGCTGAAGCACAGGGAACCAGCCCGATCGAGGCTGATGGCAGGGGCTCAGGCCAGAAAGCAAAGAGAGCAAAGTCAGATGCTAAAGCAGAATCTTTTAAACATGAGAGGGGTAGCTAAGGAGGGGCGGAGGCGTATTACCACAGTGGGCTATTCTTCTTAGCCAAGGGGCTTGCCCTCAGGGGCAGTGATTGACTGCCCATGAGGTATGCTACAATTCCATGAGCTGGGATTCATGGAAGGGTGAAAGACTGCAAGCTGTGAGGATGGAAATGCTCCATGGGAGGCTGCAACATGTTAAAGACACTAAGGCAGGACAGTCCCACTGGTCTTAGGTTTTTATCCAAATCTTTGCATCTGTTAAACCCTCGGGGTAATGGATAGTGTATACGGTGAAGGTCTAGATGGCAAGAAGTCAAGGCCTTCTTCAGCTGAGCTCTAGTGCGTGTATATAATGTGCTTACTGCAACTTGTAGTCTCCAAAGAAAGTAATCGTGGCCAGCCTGGGCTTTCAGACTGCTCTCAGTCTGTGGAGACAGCTAGATTTGGGGAAAACTTGGACTATGCATTGCCAGAACATACTTTGCCCCAGTAAACAGGTACAACAGAACAAGAGCTACTAGATTTCCCTGTAGCATGTGACTCTGAAGCAGAGGGCTTGATCCTGGTCACCTGAGTATTTTGGTAACACGAAGCCACTGCTTATGACTACCACCAGCAGTTATGGTGCTGGCTGAAGCTACCCAGTTTAACTTTTTCTTTCCAGTATGCCCCCTGTTTTAGTGGGGAAAAACTTGCCTGCTTCTTTTCTTAACTAATGGACTGGGATACTCGCCAACACTCTCACTAGCCAAAATCAAGCTTTTATGTGGCGAGATTAAATTCTGAGTTGCTTCTACCGTGCTTGTCATTTGTTGAACCCATCCTTACTGTACGCAGACCTCACAGCTGCTTCCTTTGTGACTCTACCCCTTTTTCTTTTTTTCTGGTTTGCTTTTCTTACCATCTCTTCCTTGTACCTTTGCTCAGCTTTTTTGCCTTTGGGGCAGAGTGTATAACCCCATTCTGTTCTCCCACCGCTCTTTCATTGTCTTGGATTTGTGCATCATACTCTCGCCTTCACTGCTCATCCGTCCCCTCAGCTCTTTTCCTAAGATGGAGCCTCTGCTGGTCTCTTGCTCTGCTTTCACTGTGATTTCTTCTTTGCCACCTAATCAGAAAACCTGCAAAAACTTACTCTCCCTGCCTTTCTTCCCCTCCCTGCCTCTATTTTTCTGAGATGTTGCTCAGAAATGGCAGTGCCATAGGCCTGAAAAGGGGAAAACAGCATTCAGTGTGTCTGATCCACAGCAAGATGAATGTGGATCAGTGGCTGTAAAACAGCGTGGTGGTTAGCCAGCTCTGTTCTCCAGAGCTGGCTGCTGCCG
>NW_010398114.1:0-11825 GCF_000710305.1 Buceros rhinoceros silvestris | reverse complement strand
CTCCGGGGCGGGCTGCTGCCGTTTGTCTCTCCAGGCACCTTTGAGAGATTATTCCACGTTTTTTTCTGACACCCTGTACTAATGCTGACCATGATGTTGAGAATCAGTGTATGGCAAGACAACAATTACTATAGTATGCTGTGGAATTACTGGGGATCTGAAATAATCGTGCTTAAGGCTTTGCATCATCCTACAGCAAAGCTCCTGAGAACGTGAACAAAAAGGTAGTTTTTCCTAATGTTCTCTTGCTTAACACTGCATAGGAGGACATCAGTGGAGGGGAAAGGCTGATGTGTCTTTGTCCACGTGTGAGTCAAGTTCCCAACCCTTTTACAGGTCTGCTGTTGGTTTTCAGCAAGTCATTAAGTCTGTATCTTGTTACTATATTGCGTTTACATGAGTAGGTATTTCTCTTCCCTCTGACAGACTATCAGAAGACAGGACGTGGTCTCTTACAAAGTATATGTGGTTTTGGTGCAATGAAATCCAAACCCTGTAGGGGATCGATACATGTTACTACTCATACCAAAAATAGCTTCAAGTGGTACGTTATATGGTATCTCTGGTAGCCTAGAATATCCTTGATGCAGAAGTTCATCAGTCATGAATTATTACATTTATGTACATTTTAAGCACCGACCTGGGCAATCAGCTGCTCTTAATCTGTGCAATATTTCTTGATGGGAAGTTGGCTCTACTAGCCATACCTGTACAACTCTAGGCTTTTCTCAGGAGTGGATGTGAGGCAATGGAAGCAAGTTAGAACACAGGAAATTCTGACTAAATATAAAGAAAAAGCTTTTGCTCTGAGGGTGGTCAGAGTTTGGAGCAGGACTCCTGTAGGACTGGGACCCTGTCCTTGAAGATGCTAAAAACTTAGCTGGACAAAGCCTGGAATAACCTGTTGTAGTGGCACCTGGTTTGAGCAGAAGGTCAGACCTGCAGGGTCCAGAGGTCCTTCCCAACCTACCTCATTCTGTGCGGTTTGTCAGCTGAGCTAAACTGTGCCAGATATGATTTGGCTCAGGATACACTATTGCCTTTGTAACAGAGTTGAATTTCTCCACGTTGTTTTCTTCAATGCAGATAGTGATCCAGATGGACAGAGCAATGAAGCGTATGGAGCCATGGAAGACAGCAGTCATCGTTGTGTCGGTGATAGTAGGCTTAGCCCTCATCATTGGATTGATTACTTTTTTTTTGTGCCGTGGTAAGTGCACCACTCCTTGTTGTTACAAATCTTCAGGAATCTGTTGTGTTTCACTTGCCACTGTGGTCTTGCCTGATGATTTTTAGGTATACAGTTTGCCCCTGGTATAGGCTTCACATGCGAGAACTTACTAGACCCTATTCAAGATCTGAATCGATTAGAAAACCTGCAAGAATACTTTAAATATCATCTACTTGAAACAGAGATTTAAGTTTTGTACATCTTTTTATTTCTTCTCTTGCCCTGGTGCCTCCACAGGTATCCATGGTTAACTAAAGGCTACCAGTCTTCTGTGTAAACCAGGGGTGTGTCCAGTACTCAGGCTATGCATAGTAAGCTTGGTCTTGAATGGGGCTTTTGCGGGAACCTGCACATGGCACTTCTAGCTGAGGATATTCCAGAAAGAGAGAGGGCAGAGGTTTAGGCTTTTTGGAGCCCAGGAGTTAGACCTGGTTGCCAAGGGCTCAGTTTTGGTAGCAGATGAATGAAGCCAAGCCATTCCATTCCTAGTCTCTGAGATCCTGGGTGGGGTGTGGGGGTGGAGGATGAAAGGCTTTACTTCAGGGATGGAACTAATCGTGTTGATGTCTCAGCTCACCAAGAGTTGATGAGTCTTGCATTAGGACTCTAGACAGAGCAGTGGTAGAGCTACAGCTTAGCTTTGCTTTGCTTTTTGCCAACTCTGCCAAAGTTACGGGGCTGCCCTCCGCCATTCACCAAAGAACTAGATTTTTAAACTTAGCCTCAAAGCTGAGCTGATGCAAACAGTGCTGGGCTCCCTGCCTCTGAGCGGCAGGTACATGCCAGAGTGCAGCTAGAGAGGAGCGAGTGTGTCCACTGAGTCAGAAGGGACATATTTGGGCTGGTGTGTCTTGTGCTGTGCAAACCTCAGGGATGATGAGAAGATGGTTCCCAGAGAAATGTGGTAGTGAGTATAGTTTAGAGCTATTTGGGATGGTCCTCAAAGTAGAAATAAGCCACTAGCTAGTCCATGGAGCAACAAGATGGCCCAGGGCGTCTTTTTCCCAAAGTGCTGCTGAAGCTGTAATTCCACTGCAGGGTCACAGCCAGAGCCTGGGAGCCTAACTTGTGCCATGCTCTGTGAGGTACTGTACATGTCTGAACTGTACTGAAGAAGATCAGCCACCTTTCCTTTTCTTCTCCTCTGTAGATGAGGACCGATACTACAATGCATCTTTCCTAATTACCAATGTCAAGTACGACCCTCAGTACGAAAGGCAAACCACAGAAGAGTTCAGGCACCTGAGCCAAGATATTGAAAACGTGGTAAGCTAAGATGTTTCTCTGCTTCTGCCTGACCTATGGTATTATGCGATTGTGTGATTGGAAATAGTCAGAGGTGATTGTGCCTCATCTTTATGCAGGTGGCCTTACCTTTCCAACCTTGCCGTAATGAGTTAAAGATGCGTTGCTGACTAAGCAAGCAGATGGCAAGTAAGCACAGGTGCTGTCTGTTCCAGCAGTCCTGTGGTAGAACGGACACCCACAGAGCAGAAAGGACAGCAAAATCAGCCAGCTCAGCTGTTTGTTTTGATTCTGCATCCTCTGATGGAAATTTAGCAGTAGCTTTGGTATAGAGGTGGAGATCTGAAGGCATTTTCTTGTGTTTCAGAGGCTCATAGTATTTTACGTATGACAGTTGTATTTTAATACAATTTCTTCCTTTAACAGCTATCTGCAGTATTCAAGGGGTCCTTTCTAAGTAAAAGGTACATCAGGTCCCATGTTGTCAGCCTAAGGTAAGTAATGTGAAGCTCAGAAATAGCCTTTCTTCCTGCCCCATGACCGTATGGAGCATGCCTGGTTGTTTATGCTTGGATTACGTCAGCAGGATGACTTAGTCTTGGCTGGTTGTCACTGTTCTTTGGTACTGATAACACTGAGGGCTGGCTCAGTTACCTTCAGAGGTCAGCAAGGAAGAGAAATTTGGCCTTACGCTTCTGCAAATTGATTACCTGAACACCAGTTGTTTGTGTCCATGATGCACTAACTGAATTACTAGGCAATCCTTGTTTTCACTACTAGTTAAGGACTTGAGAGATGCAGAGTCAGCTCTTATTCCACTTAATGCTCCTGTGGATGCTCAGGTTAGTGTTTACCTGTCTGCATGGTGTACAGCAGGAGGTGACTCTTCTCCTCCCTCTCTGAAAAGGTCTGAAGGAATAAACGATTCTACTCTAAGTTACCTGGATACACATGTATGAGGGGAAGGAGGCAAGTGGGACATACAGGTATAAAGGTTCTATGTGAGAGCTTCTGAGTCTTTCCTCTCTCTGCCGTAACTATGTGACACTCTCAGCAACAAGAGCCACCACTCCCCTCTACTTCATATTACTTTGATTTGAAGTTGTATTTCTATAAGGCTCAGTTCTGCTCTAGAATATTTTCCCCTTCAGAGCAAAGAACACCAGACTTCCCACAAATGTCCTTCTTCACAGCATTTCTGGGCTTTCTTGCCTTTACCTGTGTCTTGATTAAATGAGTCATTTCCTTAAACTGTTTTATGTTGTTTCCTGCTGGTGGTTTCTTCCACAGGTCTCCCATACTGTATATCCACGGAAGTTACAGAATTTGGGAGTCAGAATTCAAGCAACATTTCTACACCTTTTAGGTTGACCAAACAGTTATCTCTTCCAAGCTTGTTTTCAGCAGATACCTTGTTGTGCAGCTAGGCATTGGACCAGCCTAGCTGCACCTCTGCTGTCTTTCCCTCTAGGCTTCAGCTGGTTTTCCTTTTGACTGTTAGTCTAAAATATTTTGGCCCAATATCTAATACTCACAGTGAGGAATCATGCCTTGCTCCGGTAACTTGAACTATTGAGATTTTTGTCTCTATATACAATAGAGCTAACTGGCCAATAAGTGGAGAAGTGCCTCAAATGGAAAGAAGTGCCAAAAAACCTTTCCAGCTTCTGTGACTCTAAACTGAGTCTTTTGCATGGCTGTTAGGAATGCCCTTTTGGGCATCTGTTGAAGAGTTTGACCTTGCTGTATTGTTCCTGCTGCCAACTGTATCCTGTTGCCGATGAGCTGCATGGAGGCCAAAGGAAGTGATCCCTCCTTTCCTTCTTAGCTGTATTCCTTGTAACAGCTCCCAGAAAATTCCCTCTGACGATTCTTACAGTAAGAACCAAGCCTTTTGTTGCCTGCTGACACGTCATCAACTTCCTTTACCTGTGCGCAGCTATGCTGTTTGTTCTATACATCTGTGCAGACCAGACCCGTTCTTGTATAAAGAAGGCAGACAATGCAAAGCAGAACAAAGGGGACTAGTAGGCAAAGAGAGAATGACACCACTCTGTTTTTGTTGGTTTGCAGCCCAGATGCTGGTAGAGTGCTTGCATCTGTTGTTCTGGTATTTAAATTTCCCTCTGCTGACAGTAAGGCAACAACCTGGGGTCATGTCAACAGTGTGTTACACAGAAGGCTGAAAACAAGCTCCACGGTCTTAGATGTGGACCAGTCCACCCTCAGACTCACAGGCAAGTGCCTTAGGTTTGTGTTTGTTTAGAATTTGTTCCTCATACTTTGATGTTTGTAGTGTAATGAGTTTCACTTTAGTATGCAAATATGGGCCATTCTCGTTTTCTTCTTTTGCCTTCTTGAAAGTGTGTGTAACAAATGACAGCCCAAGCACTTACAAGAAGCAGCATGAAAAGAGCTAAAGAATACTGGCATTGATTTATGAGTGTGAGCTCTCCTCTGTGCGTCAGAGGCTCTCTCTCTGTGATCTAGCTCTGCTGAATGAGATAGTCCCCCCAGTTCATCAAAAAAAGGCCCAACTTCGTGACCATGGGTTCACAGATTATTTTAAGGCACACAGTGAATTGGATGAGAACGTGTATCACCAGGTACTGAAATGCAGAATCCTAAAGCTTTTAAAAAAATGCAAGGCTGAGATGGTTCCCTTCACCACTTGCCATTTCCTTTGCTTATTTGACAGATTGTTGTAACAATAACAAGATTGCTGTTCATAACAAAACCCTGAGGTTCCCTGGGCAGTAATTGTCTCCCGTTAATCTGTTACTGGTTGCCATCAGAATCTGGCAGAGAGTTTTTTGTAGGAAGTAAATCAGTAATGTTACAGTTTAGCTCCAGTCAGTTCCAGCACTGAGGATCTTCAAGACTGTTTTGACCACCTTGCCAGGGTGAATCTGAACAAATACATGTAGGGGTTTATACTGTGCACAACTGCCAGCACGTGTTACTTGAACCTATTTGCAGACATCTGCTGCTTTTGTTACGTTTGAGCTAAAGCAAAAAAGATGTATCCTTTGGCTTAATTGGCTTAATTGAACTTCTCCAGCAAAGCAAATTACTCCTTTTACTGCACTGTCACTCCATGCAGCAATGCAAGCCGTTTAATTTGTGTTTGCTGGGTACAGGGAGGGAATCTGTGCTAGATCATGTAGCAGTGCGAGATGTACTCACTGTGGTGTCTGCTTTTCATTTCAGAATTGAATAAGGAAAAGGGAGAGAACCTTTTAAACAACTGTAAGTACAAATGCTTTATAGAAAAAGTTCAGGTACATGATGTGATAGGGTCTGCGTTTACAAGATTCTTACGCTTCTGAGATGCAAGTTGAAAAAAGAACTTGTTAAAGATGCTAGAGCAGTAGAGAGTGCACGAGCCAGACAAGACTTGAGCTCATTTTCTTGCAGTCAGGCTGGCTCTGTAGCGTTTGCAGAACTGGGCATTCTGACTTGGTGGTGGTAAGCACTTGCTTTAATGTAGGTTATGGGAAATAGGTGCGTGTGGATGAGCCGCTGTTAGTGAGCTTTGCACAAGGACTGCAGTTGCTGTGGGACAAGATTCTTGCTGGAATCCTTCCAAAAATATTTTTCCTTCTGTCCCTTCCTCCCTTCCAAACCAGAAAGGTTTGGAAATAGATATCTGTCAGATTTGAGCTAAAGCTTGCAATATACAGGGAAAGCCCAGAGGGTGTCAGAGGGAGAAAGTGAGAGCAAGGCAGAGGCACAGCCCTGGAGAGGGGCATGTTCTCAGTTCCTGTCCTGTTCTGTGCGCCTCCCGTGAGGTCTTATAGCTCCTCTGGAAACAAGAAGATGGCATAAGTCCCCTCCCAGGGGATTACATCAGTCCCTTGCATGATCTCACAGTCTCTGCACGTTAGCTTTCTGTCTTTAAATGGACTCTGAGAATTAACTGATTTGGATCAAACCTCTTTCAGCCGAGTAATACATGATTATGCTGTTGGCACAGTGGCTATAAGTAAACGGAGGAAGAGGACACTATTTTATTTGTTGCTGTTGTCAAGGCTGACCTGGAGATGACCTGACAAAATCCTTTCTTTATTTTCTTAATTTGTGGGTGGGTTTTTTGTTTGGTTTTGTGGTTTTTTGCAGAAATTCTGTCACTCTTAAAGCTATACTGACTGTGTTGATCTTGCCTTTGCTATACTGGGGATGTTAAAAATAAGGAGAAGATTGCTTCCACTGAGCTCACAATTAATGTGCTGTGTCTGCCTTGTGCACGTTTTGGTGGTGATTTGTGTATTAAAGCTTAGAGCTGCCCTGGTGTGGTTGTTACTTACGTGGAGATGCCTCAGTATTTTCATAGTCAGTTTTTAAGAGGGTTTTTTTTCTAAAAAAAAAAAAAAGGCAAAACCAAACTAAGGATGGGGTATTTAGTCTTTAGATGAAACTTGAACGCTGTTCTTATGAAAGCTATATGAATGTAAATGCCTAGGTTAATTATCAGAGCATGTCTTTGTACCTAATAATCCATGTGTGTACCTGTACGTTCAGTCACACTAGTGGCTACGTATGTTTCCCTCTTTACAGTTCTGGTCAAATACAAAAGAAATCAAAGTTTGTAGAGGCAATTTTTTTTTAACTAGGTAAACAGTTATAAGTGGGGAAAATAAAGTGTCTCAGATATACAGCCTTCACTTCCCATGGGAGATATAGGCTTTTGTATCTGAAAACTGGCTTAATGAAAAAGTAGTGGTTCTTCTACCATACTGCTTCGTTTGCCCCACACCTATCCTGAGACACTTGTGACCATGACTCTTGGTTTCCCTGCTATTGGAGGTACTGCAAGAGATGAAGTCTGTCTCTTGCCACCCCTGCCCTGTTAAACCTGTGCTTTCAGCCATGAGGGCCTTTACCAAAGCAACACCCTGATTTCCCCTGGTCAGCTAAAGCAGAGCTGCCTTTTCATTGGCAGGCTGTGGAATCCGAAGAGAGACATTCTCCTTCACAGGAGTGGAAAGAATAATTGGTGGGCAGCGTGCACGGGACGGGGAATGGCCATGGCAGGCTAGTATTCAGCTTGATGGGATCCATCGCTGTGGTGCATCAGTGATCAGTAATACATGGCTAGTGACTGCAGCTCATTGCTTTAGAGGGTAAGTCATCAGCACCTTTCCGATCCTGCAGGCCTTAGGACTCTTGGGTGCTCTGACTTTTCATGGCCCACTGATGTCTGTATCTGCTGAAAGATAATGAAGTTTAGCTCTTCTCTGTCTGTTAGGCAAACCTGGCCACATTGCATTTCAATGCTTAAATGGAGAGCTGAGGTCCTGGGGATCTTGTTTTGTGTGGCTGTGACATAACCTCAAATATCTTACAGAGGAAGAGATCCTCGGAGGTGGACTGCCAGCTTTGGAATTTTCCTGAGACCTCCAAAACAGAAAAAATTCGTCCAACGAATTATCATTCATGAAAGATACAGCGACTTTATCCTTGATCATGAATACGATGTGGCTGTTGTGGAACTTGCCTCTCCTATTAAGTTCACAAGTGACGTGCACAGTGTCTGTCTCCCTGAAGCATCTCATGTTTTCCCAGACAACGCTTCCTGTTTTGTGACAGGTTGGGGAGCTTTGGAGAACGATGGTGAGTGTCTCTTGCCTTTCTGTGCCCTGTTATCCGAGAATGGCATCCGAGAAGATGCCCTGTATCCGAGAAGACTGCTCTTAATTTTCTGAGATTTTTTTTGTTTATTTTGAGTTCCTTATACTTGGTGTTTGAAAGGTGCATGTGCTAATGATACACTTGTGGACTTAGTTTGTTGCTTTTTTTTCCTAGCTTGGTCAGTGGATTGGGCTATGGGGGAAAGATCCTACAGGTTAGCCTTACAAGAATAATTGCAGCTGCTTTTTGTTGCTGTGTGCATTGTGCTGGTTGAACACATTCTGTTCTTCATTCCCACTGGCCCAGTACCTGTGGGTTTAGCTCTGACACGAGTTCTTTTGCCATTCAGCTTTGTCACAGATGTATCATGACAGTTTTCACCAGTTATTCTCTCTTTGGTCATAAATCAGGTTTCATCCAGTAACTTGAGTGGGCTTCATTCAAATCAGTCCACGTCAGTGAGGTTAGAGATGATGCCACTATAACTCTGCTTATGAGAACCATTGAACTACAGAGGTTGTGTTTCATGGTAGGGCGCGTAGTGATTGTCCAAGGCTACATTGCAATTAACCAAATGAGTCTTTCCAATGATACTAAGGACATACCTTGTAGCCTACAGTTGAATTCAACACTGAATCGTGTACAAAAATCCCTTTTTCCATTATGCTAAAGAACATCTGTTGAGGAAGAAAGATGGAGAAGGGTTATGTTTGGGAAACAAGCGAAGGACTTAAGGGAGGGGAAATCTTTCTTCTTCCTGAGACATTGCCTGTAATGACAGAAAAGTTGTAGGAAAATCTGGCTACTCCTAATCCTCAAGGGTTTTAAGTTGCATACCCCATCTGCAACTTCTAATGCCACTTCTCCTTCTAGGTTCTAGTGTTAATCAGCTTCGACAAGCAGAAGTGAAAATTATAAGTACCGAGACTTGTAATAGAAGACAAGTATATAATGGGGCGATTACACCTGGAATGTTGTGTGCTGGGTACTTGGAAGGGCAGGTGGATGCCTGCCAGGTAAGTGTCTTCATAGGTAATAGTAAAAAAGGAAACAGGTGGGCTGGGAGGTGATGTTTCCTAGAAGTAAAATACACTTTGGGAAATCTTGATTAAATTTCTGCGGTGCAGTATCTTGACAGATGTAAATGAAGAGCTTCCTGGCTCTTGAGCTGAAGTCTGCATCTAGGTGGTTGGGGTTTGTATGTAGCGCACATGTGATAGAATACAAATGTTAGGGTGTGGAGTGGAAGAGACTGAATTAGATAGAGGCTGTCAGCCTCTGTCTTACCGGGAAACTGACTCGAGGTGAAATTATAGCTGAAGTCTAGAGACAAACAATCTGTCATCTGTAACAGAACAATCTGAGGTTTGCTGCACTAGTGAGGTGAACACTCACCCTGCTTGTTGACATTTTTCTCCTTAGGGTGACTCTGGTGGGCCATTGGTGCATGCAAACTCCAGAGGAATCTGGTATCTTGTGGGAATAGTGAGCTGGGGAGATGAATGCGGCAAGGAGAATAAACCAGGAGTGTACACACGAGTGACTTACTATCGAAACTGGATCAACTCCAAAACGGGCATCTGAAACCTGCAGCAGGTTAAGTTTTGTGGGCTTTGTACGTTTATTCCTCTGACATGTTCTGCTCTGTGGTTACCCTCTAAACGGCTGCTGGCTTAGCTTGTGGTCATATACCAAGTGCCAGCAAGCTTGGAGTAGTCTAGGACTTGAAATTGGTTTGGCCTACAGCTGATAGGAATGGACTTGATCCATGTGACGGCTGTTTGTTGAGGAAGTACTCTGTCAAAGGGACAATTGCCTTTGTCTATATGCCAAACACTGACGCTTTTTTTTTCCTCCATGGCCAAATGTCTTGGCCCCAACTTTTACACTTAGGCAAAGCATTTGAGCCCAAACAATCATTTACCAGCATCCAAGACAACTTATAACTAAAACGTGGCCCTCCCATTTGCTGTGTGCTCCCAAGGCCCCATCTATCTGTAGACCAGCTACAATCCAGCCATTGACTCCAGGGCTGCTGCGCTTCTGAATTAATCTTGAGCTTTTTCCTGCATCATTCCAGAGAGTGTATTCTAATGAAGAGCAGAAGATGGCTTGAAGAAGACATGGTTCCTAATATTGAGTCAGATTGTTACTTGAGTGAATAGAGAATTTTTCCTTGCTGTGTTGGCCTGAAGAAGGAATCAGTGGAGAACACCAGCTTCTGTCCACCTTCTTTGAACAAGTGCACGTACACCCACTCGTCGCTTCATATGAACAGCGCCTACCACGGTGTTTACCATGAGAGGGATTGCTGGACTTAAGAACAAAACCCACTTTACAGTCATACCAGTCTGTTGTCATATCAGAGTTTTTGGCTGAATTAACTTCTATCTTTGACTTTCCAGATTGCGTTGTTCTGAATAAAAGTTCTTGGCTTTTTGTGCAGGGTGGAGGACTGCAACAATCTTAGTATGACCATTCCCAAAAAAACTCAGTCTCAAACTGCTTATTCTTGTGAATGCTGTTCTCAAGTCTTTATAATTTAATATGTGCATCTTCAGCTGCATCCTGAAAAAACCCAAATTTTTGTGTTAGAGTGGAAATACCTGTCTCCCTCAGAGCAGGGCAGAACTTCTGACTGACCCAGTAATCTTAAGGACAGATCTCTCTTCTGTTAGGAAGTAAGAATTGCCTGAGGTTTATTCCCAGACCATAGCTAACTCATTCGATCTCAACCACACAAACTTTGTATTCACTCTGACTTTGTGTTTTCAGGAGCCCATGTTTCCATCTTCCAGGTAGATCTCACCTACTTTCTACATTCCAGCAGCAGAACATGCCTAAGCCTGCTGAGGATGCTTTCCTTGGTGTGTCTGCAGACTCTTTCCAATACTTTATGTGGATGCTGATCCTGACAACAGCAAGCGCTCTGGTCTTAGTTGCTAGGTAATCAGTCACTCAACTTCTCTCTCTTCCCTCTATGGTCAGAAGGGCAGGGAGTTACCAGCCATGCTGTCAAGACTCAGAGCTGGACCAGCATGGCAAGCAAGCAAGAATCTTATGCCAGGCTAGAAAAGGCAAACAGCAGGCTTTTGGCATGCTCATAGTTAAATGTTCTGGGGGGAGCAGGCCTCAGTGATTACTGTCGGATCAAAGTGTCCAAACTGAGTTCAAATCAGCTGACGTAGTCAATGGCAGTTCAGAGGATCCCTTCTGGACTATGCAGATTGCTGTGAGTGCTGCTAAAAACAAGAGCAATCCACTGTGTTAACAGAAGTACTTTGATTGTGCATCCTGTGATTTGGCTTGCTTGCCAGTACAGAGAACCACACTTTTCTTAGAGCTTCACTGGAGGTACTGGAATACTTGGGTGCCCAGAGGATGTCTCCACTAAAGACAAGAGCATGCAGTTGTTGTGTGTTCTATACTGATGTATATCCAGAAACCTGGTGCTTAAGAAAAAAAAAAACAGACAGACTAACAACTTTCTCAGGGAACTTATCTTGTGGAACTTTGCAAGCTTCAGAAATAGAACTTGGTGATTTAATTTCTACATAGGAAGTAAAAAGTGTCAAACTGGATGTGTAGGTCTGAGTCCAACAAACCTCATTTTAGTCCCTTAAGCAGAACATGGCTTTGAAGTGTATTGCTTCTAGAGGAAGCTTAAAGTAATGTCCTCACCTCACCTCATGGCTTGGCTTCGCGGGCGAAGGTTTGG
>NW_010398113.1:429-837 GCF_000710305.1 Buceros rhinoceros silvestris | reverse complement strand
TGCCCTTCTGGCCAGAATAAAGGTTTCTTGCATCCAAGTCCTGCCTCCCTCTCTCCTTCTCCTATGTGGGGTGAATCCTGTGGGCGGGTGCCTGGGAGCTGTGGGAGGGCAAATGCTGGTCCTGAGATGGTCAGGTGAGGTAAGGCTGTGGTGGTGTTGTCAGAGGGAGGATGCAGGCAGAGGGAAGAGAGAGGCTTTTTTTTAGGCTGTTTTTCCAGCTGGCAGGAGCTGGGGAAAAGGCGGAAGCCAGGGAACGGGACAGGCCCTGGCAGTGCTCCTGTGTGCCTGCTCTTCTCAGGAGGGAGCAGCAGCAGCTCTGTCCTGGTCCTGCTGCTGCGCAGAAGCACAGCAGCATCTCCAGGCATCTGCAGAGCAGACGATGGACCAGAGCCGGTGGTAAACACCGCG
>NW_010398113.1:0-203 GCF_000710305.1 Buceros rhinoceros silvestris | reverse complement strand
AAGGGGAGCGCGAGCTGGCAACGTGCCTCGGGCCAAAGGCATCCAGCGGTGTCCTGGGCTGCGTGAGGAGGAGTGTGGAGGGATGGGATGGATCCTTGCCCTGCGCTCCGCACTGACCAGAGCCCCACTCTAAAGATGAACCCGCTGCTGGTCTCCTCAGCCCAGCAAAGATGTGGGGCTACTGGAAAGAGTCCACCAAAGGG
>NW_010398112.1:64955-79310 GCF_000710305.1 Buceros rhinoceros silvestris | reverse complement strand
ATGAGATCTGGCTCTACCTTGGAGATAAAGGAAGCAATTCTTCATCTTATGCCAAAAAAGAAAGGATGCCCAGTGAGCCTTGATCCCTGGTCAGAATGCTCTCTATTGCTCCTTGCTCTGATGAATGGGAGATGCTTTATGTGCATGTGCTGTGAGGTGGCTTGGAGGACAGGTGCATTCATTTTTTTGTGTTACAACAATCTGAGCAAGAACTAACCTGAAGCTTTTTTTTTTTCAACCTATGCTATAGTGAAAAATGCAATTAATTAATAACAAAAGCATTAGCCAAGGGAAGGGGAGAGTCACCCTCTCTGCAATATCTTTCATAGTACAACCAGTTAGGCAACTGTGCACCAGCTGGTAAAGAGGCAGAGGACCACGCCTCTGTTAGCTCTGAACTCGGGTGGGATGAGAGAAGCTCGCGGTGTGAACCTGTTGGAAACCCGCTCATTCTCTTTACTGGTACTGCCTGGCTTTTGCTGTAAGGGAACTGGGATGATAATGTTTGCGTGTAGCTAGTTTTCATTGCCAATTTTTTTATGTCCAAAATGATAATGAAATTGAAAAAAAAAAAGCTATTCAGATCATCCCTCCCTCGCCCTTCTCCCTTTTATTTTGTGTGAAAGCCCAAACCTGCTCCTGATTAAGGGATCCTGTTTTGGCTGAACCTCTTGGACTTCCTTGGGAGGATGCTGGATTTATGCAGTTGGAACTGAGGCAGGAATTGGCCCCAGATATCTTTGTAAGGCATTTTGGAAACTTCCCCAAATTACAGATTTGTAGTTAGCAACAAGGAGCTTCGGTCCTTGTTCTGAGCATAAAACTCAACTCAGTCTTAGGTACAGCACCATGCTGGATACTTACTTTATATATGTATCCATTTATATAGCTCTTACAATATAGGACTGCAGTATTCTGGAGCTATAGCCTGACACACTGATGTGAGTAACTCCAGTTACCATAGAACAGCACAGTGTTGAAAGAAAATCCAGGTTAAAATGTGTTTCTGAGTGGAGATGTGTGTGTGTTACCAAAAGAAAGAGCAATTTTGTAGAATAATGGGGAGCGGCAGGTGAATGGAATAGAAAGAGACCCTGCGTCATCCTGTGTTTTTCCCCATCCAGGTTTTTCAAATGCTTTGCAATTAATGATTCGTTCACTAAAATCTAGAGGGAGGTGGTGATGGCTGGGGGTGGGGGGCACATGTTGCAGCCAGCCAGCAGAGCACGTTCTGCTGGCAAATATGGGATGAAAAGAGCAGAGGAGGAGAAGGAAGGCAGACAGAGAGGCAGAGTGACAGAGTGGTTGGCGGAGGTGCACAACAAATTTTAAAATAAAGTAGGGACCACTGGGATTCTTTGGAGTCGGAAGAGAGCTGTTGGGGGAGGGGGATAATTTTGCGCATACCATCAGAGGTTGGGCATTAATGCTCCTGAATAGTATTGTGATGTATCTGATCTTTAAATCTCTATGGGTTTACTCCTGTCATTTCATATTCTGACATATTTAGAAATGCATGGCATGCAGGTATTTTGATGGCACATAGTCCTCTCTTCCCACTCCGTACATTAATCCACCGCATGGTACACACCCCTCTGCGTGTGCATGTGCAGCACACATCTCCACTCTCTGGTCACTCGCATCGGTACTACACATACATGCACAAGCACACATGCACTCGTTCGCACATGCTTTCTGATCCTTATGCAGCCATACAACCTGAACGTGTCTCTCCGTGCAAATTTGGTGGATGTGCCTGGGCTCGGAGCCCACCTCCTGCTCCTATACCTGAAATCACATGACAATTGCTAAACTGGCAATATAGCAGTTCGCTCAGCAAAGCTGGTGATACATCAGAGGAAACTTTAATTTGGAGAAGAAAAAGACCTTGGTTTTCAGCTTGTGCTCTTCTGGTGTCCCCACCCAGACCTTTCACAGAAAAAGAAGGAATGGGTTCTTCAGCACAGGCAGGAGTTTCCTTCCAAAAATAAAGAGAGCTCTCCTCAAATTATTTTTCAAGGGAATCCCCTGGTGTTCCGCCTTTCTGGCAGCTAAAGAGCAAAATGTTGAATTAACAGCCTAGGGTGTGGAAGAAATCTCTTCACATTTGTGTCTAGGTGTGCCTGTATGTGTCTGTCCTCCTACCTCTCAAAGGCAAATATATTCACACACTCATACCTTGCAGATTATTCTTTCTTGTGGGTGCAGTGCCAATGTGAAGAGTGAAGTATCTGACTGACTGTTCCCGCCCGTGAGAGATGTAGATAGCTTGGTGTTGTCATTTCTGCCTACAGTTGATTGTAGCTCTGAATCTGTGCCCACAAAATATTCAGCTAAAACATGGCATAACCGAAAGGCTCGGTCGAGCAATTTCTGAAAAATCGAACTTAGCCTTTACTGCCAGCAAGAGATGCAGTCAGTAATATGCAGAGCTGGATAGTTAGATAGGTGGCTAGAAATGCAAGTGTTGCATGCACCACGTACTAGAACAGATGGACGTTATGGGGGTATGTGCTCAGTATTGGATTGCATGAGTGATTAAACAATAACCCGCAAGCAGGTTTCCCACTTGTGGGTGAGATGAGTCTCATTCATCACCAGCCATATCTGACGGCTTCCCTCCCATTCTGTCCTCTCCTCTTCACCCCAGTGCTGGAGAGCCAGCGGCTGTGAAGGTTTAAACCTGCCACACCCATCAAATCAAAGGAGGGAGGGGGGAAGAGGCAGTCTGCATTTCTTTCCCCTTCCACACGAGCAGCATGAATAAACAGGGCTGTACCTCTAAAGATGCAGTTTAATGCAATTGGAGAAGGAGAAGGCATTAGGGAACTGTTCTAGCAATTACAGCCAGACGGTGAGATGTCGTTCCAGGAACTGCAGAGGTGTGCAGGAAGGAGGAATGGAGAAAAAAGAGAGAGGAAGATGCACACAGAGTTAAGGTTTTCTTGCCTCAGCATATTAAAATGAGGTCTCGGACCTCATCTAGAATAACTTAATAACGCTGCACAATCCAGATGCCTCAAAACTTGAAAGTATGGTCTTACCTTTAAACATCAATGTGGATAGAGGAAAAGGGGAAGGCGCCCCTCCTCCCTCCACTTGCCAGCATGGTGTAAAGTCACGACAGACCGTTGACTTGGGAGCAGAGGCGCTTCATCTGCACCTGAGGAGAGTCTATCCTCTGCCTTTCTGAAGAGACACCAAGTGTTTTCTGTGCTGCTTCCAGTAAACAATTGCTGCATGGAAGTTTAATTACTCCAGGTCCTTACTATTTCTCTTCCTGGGGCAATACTCTTGGGATTTCTCCTGAGAAGGGTGTCTCCAGAGAAATACCCCTCCCATCTCCCTGTCCTGCTCTGCTGCCTTCACTGACTATTAGAGACATTGATTTCTCCTAGATCACGTAATGTAAATGCTGCTAATGGCACAGAGAAGCCCCCTCCTAGAGAACTAATTGCAGGCAGAGTTTCCAGAGGGAGGACAGAGGTAACGCTTCCTGGGAAAGAAACCAGTCTGTTGATCCAAATTGCCTGTTGCCACTGGCTCTGAATGAGACTCCCAGCAAAAAACCACTCAGTCAGTACCCACTGCTGAGAGGGCTGCGTTGAATCTTGTATATCTGCCCGTGCCAGGCTGGGTGCATGTGTGCAGCCCGAGAAAACAGCATGTATTGTCTGAGGGCTTGTCCTGGCCCAATGTTGAGGGTGTCTGAATGATCTCAGAGCTGCTTCTGCCTCAGGGTAAGAAAATGCGCTGTAGCTCCAGACTCTGCCCATGCCATACTGAGAGGGTGGACCCCTCCTCCAGTCATGTGGCTTTGACTGATTAGAAGGAGAAAGTGCAAAGAGGTTTCACCTCAAGTCTGCTCTCATTCCAGGCCAGCTGACATGGATTCTGTGATACCATCCCAGGACCTAGTAGCCACTCTGCACAGACATTTTATTTCCCTCTCCCCATTTCCCAGAGAGCAGGAATTCCTCACTCCTGGCAAGTTGCAAGGCCTTCTTGTGCTGGTGGGAAGGTCAGCTGGGCCCCTTGCCCATTGCAAGATGGAAACAGGCTGATAGTCTAGCATGACATAAATCAAGGATGTATATACCTGCTTGGGTTTACTGGCTTCGTGCTGTGAGGCATGTCCTCCTAGCAATGATTCTCATCTGCTCCGTGTGCAGAGGACATGGGGTGTAAGTGGGCTCTGCCTGGTCTGTACTGAGCAGGCATGTATATGCTGAGGGATTGGTGTATTAACAGGTAAAACAACAGGCATCGCTTGAAGATGGCCTCTGCTTTTGGCTGAGATAGTATGAAGCAAAAGCACCAAGTATATATACATATACATATACATATATATATATTTATATAACCTGAGACCTCTTCATGCTCCCAGTAGGCTGGTGGTGCGTTACTGACTGCTGTTTGCTCGGTCTGTGCATTTGCTGGCCCATGCATCCTTCCCTCCGTACAACTCTCCTGTTGTCGCCTCCTCCTGCACAGAAATTACCTGCATCCCTTTAATTGCTTTGGGCTTCCTCCCTACGTAGGGAGGGCTTTATTTGGATTTGAGAACGAACCATAGTTCTGACAGTTCCAGGCTAAAGACACCCGAGGATAGGAAACCCTTTGATGGCAGCTCTCTGTGTTGCTGCCCTTTGGAAGTCCCTATGTGATTCCCCTGGTTGCTGTGAGTCTGACAAGTCTCAGGGATAGATTTGGCAGCAGTCCATACCTGGCTGCATCTGAGTTTTGAAGGCCCAGTGTCCAGCTGTAAGGCAACAACCATAGCCCAGTAGCTCTACACCGGAGAATGCCGGTGGTAAGAGGAGTTTGGTCATCCAGAAAGGCCCAGTGGAAGGCGCACCTGCCGTTCTGGTGGAAACACCAGAATACCTTGCTGTAGGAATATCAGAGTAGGTATCCAGGAGAAACAGCTTTCAACATCTGAAGTCTGAAGTCAAAGTCTGGAACCCATCCACATTCATTTCATCTATAATTCCAAGATCCTCCTGAGCACACCAGGAAGTGACATGTAACCTCAAAGCTCCGATGGCCTCATGTGGAGAAGGTGTTTATATTTCCTCAGGGCTCTTGCTGTCACCTGCTGAGTGTGTGTGTGTAAAACTCCATGGCTTTTCATGGCTGCAAGCACCACAGGCCAGCAGTTAGTATATAGGAACTGTTTTCAGGAGAGCTGGTTTATCTTCCTAACAGTGCTATTAACCTGCTTTCTGACTTGATCTAAAGCACAGTTTCTCTGCCTGTCATGGACATCTCTGCAAGATGCTTCTTTAATTTGGAAATTAAACAATTAGTGTGTGGAAAAAAAAAAAGAAAAAAGGATTCAGATGCCCTCAGGTGAGAGGTGCTTTAGGCAGCTAAGGGATTGCTTTATCCATCCTCAGTCACTCCTGCAGTGCCACTTGAGTTCCTTTAACACAAATCACTGATTTTCTTCCCAGACCCGGGCTTTATTACTATGGGCCAGGGTCTGAGAAAAAGGCTACATCTTAGTTTTCTCCCTGCTATTCACCAGTATGCTAGCTCCTCCCCTTCCATCATAATGACCCAGCCCGTAGCAAACTGCAATATTTGTACGGGGTGGAGGAATAGTGTAATAAAAACAGTAATTTGTTTTTAATATAACAAAAAGAGTTTGCGCTTTTAGAGTTACACTGATCCTGCTGTCTCCGCCTGTTACTCAGTTTGTCTTCTCTCCCCATCTGTTCTGCTCTTCGCTTTCCTCCTGTTCCCTTGACCATGAAGTCCTCCTGCTGCCTCTTCTGTTCTCCAGCTGGGTACCAGACCTCCACTAGGCTGTGCTTCTTGGGGACTCCTGCTAGCAGCATCAGCCACTACCACCATGGCTTTAATCCCTTCACCCTTCCTGACACAGGTGTCGGAAGGAAAGCTCATAGGAGGGAAAACTACGTGGTTCTTCCTTTGTGCCTTCAGTTGCTTCCACAGCTCCCCCAGTTCTCCTCCACTTGAACAGCTGTCACAGCTACTGCCAATGAGGCCCTACAGACAGTCGGTGAAGTGGTGCATCATCACCTGTCATGTTGCCATTAGTATAGGTAAAAGGCTGCCCACCCCCAGCAGACAGCTGGTGAGGGGTATGGCAGCCATAGGAGCAATGCATGCAGCATGAACTAGTATCACCGTTCCTGCATTCTTGAGGGTTCATACTTCTTCTGAGCTTGTCCCTTGGCTACTGTTGCCACTGTCGGGTGGCAGGCTGTGCTCCAGCTGTCTTGTTGGATGAATGTCCTGAGTCTGCCTTCCTCCCACCAGTGTTGGTTGGCTTTGATGCCTCAAAAGCGAAGCCAGGATGTACTTACATTCTTTTAAATTATAACCAATAAATGTCAGTCCCATTCATTACTCATCTTACTTCTGAAGTTTCTTGAATTAATTCCAGCCATAATCACAGTATATTTCTATTTATAGAAAGCCAGGACGTCTCAGAATATTTAAACATTCTCTCTGTAGGAGACACCTTTTTGTAAGGGCTGGTAATTAGTAAAGCTAATAGGCTCTAAAACAACCCTACCCACTTAGAATGCCTCTAAAACTTAGGGGTGCAGAGGAGTGTGTTTGGATCTGAACCTAGCTCTGAAGCTACTTTTATTCCACTTTTCTCATAATTGCCTAGGAGTGAAAGTGTCATCTTAGAACTTCAGGTTTTTTTATGAATTGGGATGATTTCTAATAATTGGCGATGTCCAGAATAATTTACAGTGTTGATTACTCTTATATTTTAAAAGGTTATTAGCAATTGTCTTCCAGTTCAGCAGACCGTTGAATGGAGTCTAATCCATGTGTTTTATTAATAGTATGCAATGACTTTATAAATCTGCAATGTTAAGTACTCAAGGGCGGGCAGGTTGGGGCAGCATGGTACCATACTTTGCTCTTTTGCACAAGATGCCAGTTATTTGTATTAGTTCAAATTTAAACCAGTAGGATGTAAACCACAGTGGTTTCAAACTGACCATTGTTCTCCTTGTATCATTCCTTCTTCTGTTTGCCCACAGCTTTAGGAATAAGGTATGCAGTGGTAGATTTATACATAATTTATCAAAAATCATCTAGGTTTGGAAGGGTGGACATAAAGAAACAAGTACCACTTGCTCATTGGCTGACAGTAAAATTTGCATGCCTTTACTAAGAGTGAAGTTCACTGCTGGAAATCACCTGCTGAGAAAATGTGAGGAGGGCATCACTTGCTCAGCTGTTCCTGAGAAGCATGGTGCAGCTGGGAGGTGGTCCTGGGACAATGAGGAACAGGAACTATAGGGAACTGAGGCAAATGGGCTTTTTGAAGCTCAGTCAAAAGTTTATCCTCACAGGGCCACTTCACTGTAAGCTGCAGAGCTGCACTGAAATGGCACTTGTGTTCCTCAGAACTGGGAGCACCTTTCTTAGGGTCAGGATTTTAGCTGGTTATATTGGAGAAGTCAGGCTGGCAGATTGCAAAGACCCAGATTGCACGGGCTGAGTTGGAATCTGTCAGAATGGAGACTTCGCCTGATTAAAGATGAAAAATGGTGGTTTTAACCCTTCCCGCTGTTTACATTTCCAGTGAAAGACCCAGAGGAACTTCAAGCCCTACACAGAGTTTTGAGGACATCCATAACAGAAAACTGATGTTTAGTGTTGACTGTTAAAGTTGCAGTCAAAAGCATGATAAAGATGTGACCAGTCCCACCTGAAGCACAGGATCTGGCAAACAGCCTTTCCCTTCTATCCTAAATTCCAGTCTGAATACCAGCTAGAAGAGATGAAATCCTAAGGAAAGGACGCATGGAGCAGAGGAAAAAAAAAATCTCCCCCCAAAATAACTGAAGAACTGAAGCTATCTGAAACCTCCATGAGGTAAACAGAAGCTGAATAACTTCCAGAGGACAGTTAGCAAAGTTAATATGTGAATCAATACCTGAAGCGCCCTCTTATATGGTAAAACTAGATAGGCAGCAAAAAGAACCTTCCATTATGATGCCAGTGTACAAGGCTCTGTGGAAGACAAAAGAATTGACAAATTAGTGAAAAATGAGCCTGATGGCTTATAGGAACTTTTAGCAAATCTTCCTTTAATGTTCAGTTAGTTCTTCCTTATGTTCTTTGTTTTCTCCCTTGAAGTTGTATGGTTCCACAATTCAGGGAGAGATACTATAAGACAATGCCTTATCTTGTAGAATTTCATTACTTTTTAATTAGGGTGTGGCTGACAAAAGAAGTCTGAAATCTATGACAATATTTTACCATTGTTTTGAACTGAGAAATAAGGGATTGTTGTGAGTTGAACTACCTTCTTAGAGACATCTGTCAGGGGCTGTAAAACTTCAGAGCTTCCTTCCTTTCTAAGTATGGCGGTGCCTAAAGTCCTAACATAATTACACTTACACCTGTGAAGTCCCCTATACGTTCAAAGGCAGCTTACTGGCACACCTAGATGATCCTTAGTTTCATCAGCAATAATCAGTTCAATACCTACTTGACTGCTAAGCTACTGTGGGATCTACAAACCAAGTATTCTTCCAGTTGTTTTCCCAGCACCGCCAAAACGGTTAAATTTGACAGACTGTGCAGGTCAGGTGTCCACACAGAATGCATCCAAGAGGAAGGGAATGTACTACCTTCCTTTTATCCAGAAACACTTTGATTGAAGTATTTATCCAGAGATGTGGTGAATATACCATCTCTGCCTGAGCAGATCTGTACCCCCACCTCCCAGGAGAATGTGCTGTTAGGCTATAGAATATACTGGGACCAGTGTTTTCTGGAGAAGCTAATCTGTTTTGCACAGACAAATAAAATACTAATTGGGCCAGAGCAAGAAAGTGAAAGAATATCATCCCAACTCTCTATCTTAGTGTTTACAGTACTCGTGGAGAGGAGGGAAAAGCTTTGGTTCAAGCTTTACGCCATACATCGTCAATAAGGCCAAAGCATTTCATGCCCGTTTTCCATGTCTCCGGTAATATGGTCAATTGCGAGTTGGTGGCTAAAACAAATAATAGGAGCCTCAAAGGAGAAAGTTCGGGATCTAAGAAAAGGGCAGAACGAGTCAGGATGTACTGATGTAAGATGGTTGGTTCAAATCACCCTAGCTTATTTACAAAGTTGATGGAAGCAATCTCCGAACCTTGAGCTTTTAACTGCTTTGAGGACTCATGAGGGCTGCATGAGGTGTCAGAAGACTGAAAAAGAGCAAGGAGAAGATAAGAAATTACAGACTACTCAGTTTAACTACATTCCTGGAAAAAAAAATATGGTAGAAATAATCAAATAAAGGGGATTATTAGGAGCTAGCACAGATCTGTCAAGAATAGATCATGTCAAGCTAATTAAGCTTTCTTCTGTAACAAGCCTTGTGGATACAGGGAAAGTAGTTGTCATACCTTGTCATTTGTAAGAATTTTGACATTATCTCACAGGCTTTTGTCATAAGTGAAGCAAAGAAACATGGTCCGAAGGAAAACATTACAGTAGCAATGCAGAACTGGTTTAGATAATCCTACTCAATGAGCAATTCTCACTGATTTCTTGTCCACACAGAAGACTCTATTGAGTGGGTTGCCACAAGCCTGAGCTGTGGCCTGTTAGTGCTTCATGTTTTCATTAAATATATTGTGCTTTATATTTTCATTTTGACATGGATGACTGTCTAGAGGAAGCTTTTTTAAAAAATCTGCAGATGGCATGAACCAGATATCAGCTGGTGGAAATTACTGGAATTCAAGACAAGCTTAACAAACCAAGGACCTGGTTTGAACACCATCAGAGTGAATGTGAAGTGCTCTCCGTGGGAATGATTAATGCATTGCATCCAGCTGTCCAGGCCAGCTAGCTATCCTGCAGGAGAGGAGACAGAGTCTCTGGAGGACCACATGTTAGACTAGAACATCATTCTATTGTCAAGAAGAAAAACATCATCTTACCAGGTTGTGCCAATAGGAGTGTAGACTGTAAGACACATCTAATGAGCCTTCAGCTCTGATGAGCACATGTAAGTCTCAGCTGAAATGTCATGCCTTAGTCTTGTACTGCCCTCTGAGAAGAGGTGGTGCAGTGAGAGAAAGCGCAGACTGGGATAGTGAGGGAAGTATAGGTTGTGAGGAAAGGCTGAAATAATTAAAGTTGTCTAACCTAAAAGGGATAAGGCTGAGAAGGGTCAGGATGCTAGTCTTGCAAGTGCAAGTAAATGGGAAAAATCTGTTCTCCCTGTTCAGGGTGGATTAAACTAAGAGTAGTGGTCTTTAATGGGCTGTCCGAGTGATTCAGAGTAGACTTTAGGAAGAGTCCAAAAGGATTGTGATGCACTGGAATAGATTGTCTGAGAAAACTATGGCAACTCCAATCACTTCAGGGCTGTAGTAGGTTCTTCTGGACCAAAGGTTAGACTGAATGGTCTCTTGTACTCTCTCAACACTATTTGGTATTATTAATATCAAATATTCACTGATGCAGGAACTGGACCAAATCTGTCCTCTTCAGAAGAATGCTTAACCACTAGGCTATAAAGCTATATTTACTTCTGTGGTCTCTCTGTCTCTGGCCTCATGCTTATTTAATTCTTCCATGAAAAAGCCTAAGAGCTTAAGCAGCTTACTTTAAACAGTCTTCAGTAGGAGGAAGGTAAGACTTGAGATCTGTTCAGGTACGCTAGAGAGTTGAATCCATATCTCCCATAATTGAGGGAAGCTAGTCTCTCCACCGAGATATTAGGTAAATCCCCACCTACTGCATGCTGTCAGAGAGGAACTATAGTTGTTGTGTCTTTCTGGGCATGGGTTCAGGACATGGAATCCACAACAGACTATGCCTCCCTGATAACCACACCAAGACGTCTAAACCCAGACAGTTTGTATGTCACTTTTTCTTCAGAATTTGCTATAGGCAGGTTCAAAAGTCAGTCGTTTGGTGTATTGTGATACTGAGGTGCCTAGTTCTCCCTGTATTTTCTAGTGGGCTTAAGACTGTGATTTCTGCAGGCATCTCATCTTCTTCCTAGACTTACTTCTGAACATGGACATCAGCTGGAACTCTGCACTGAGGTTCCCTTTTCGTTATCCTCAGGAAAGAATTAATACAAGGGATTTATCAGTTGGTGGCTTATACCTACCTGACATGCATTGTCTCAAAGCATTTATATGGCATTCACTGAGATATTCCCAATTGGATGGCTATACCCCTACTAGTACTCACCTTCAGTGCTTAATCCCCTCTACTGCCATTATGATGTGTCCCAGCAGTTGCTGGGAATGCTGAATAAAACCTGCTGAGATACAATATTCACCTTCACTGAATATATTATCATGCAACAGAAGAGCTACTGCTGCATGACAATATAGAAGAACTAAAGCTGACCTGTGGTATCTCCCATTATTACGTGCTGAGTCCATAGAGCCCTCAGGAAGACGCCCTTTCTTTGGTTATTCCAAAGCCTTTACACAACAGAGGGAGAACAAGACACCCTGCCTATGGTCAGGATTACCCAACTTTTGGAGGATGAGGTAAATTGTAACAGTCAAAGAAAATCTTTTCAACTACATCAAATTTTGCTGAGCTTTCCCTGTTTGGATAAGAATTTTCTTGGTAGGGGTCTTCTTCAGAGACACTGTGGGTTTTTTTTAATTCATTATTTGCCTGTATATATTGAGATTAGAGGAATAAATCTTTGGAAGTGTAAAGAGTTTTGCAACCATTTAATAAGCGGCACTTGCTCCTTTATAATATAAGGCAAAAGAACGCCATTATGATTTCAAATGATGAAATTTCCTATTTTCTTCCTTTTTAGTTTATGTATTTAAAATAAGAGATTAAACACTTTCGTTTAGCCTTTGAGTTTTCGAAGTCAAACGCTTAGAATATAGAGAATTAATTAAAAGGGTTGCCTATCCACCTTTAATTTGTCATCCCTCACATGTAGGCATAATGATGTGGTCCTTAATTATAAGATCAAATACTGTTTTGGTTTGTTTGTTTGTTTCTGTTTTTTTTTTTCAAAAGGATCCCCATTTCATTCAGTGCACACAGAATTCAATATACTTAGGGACTGAATGAGTTCTGCCATAAACAAAGGTGTTTTCTATAGGTCTCCTGTTTCATTGACTGCCAGTGATGAAGGTTATGTATTGAATTGGGCAGGGGGCTGTTCAAAAACAGAAGAATGGTCTCATGTTTTGACAATTGAATACTGCCCTGAAAAATTAGGCTTTTCCCTGCTTTTTGCCACAAGTTCCTATGTGATATGAAAAAGCTGTATAAATGAGGTTTTCCATGGGTGGCCACTAATTGGTGTGTTCTCATTTTCTGGGTTCTCAGTCTGAGACACCTGGGGTCTGACTTGCAGAAGTGCAGAGCCGGTATTGTACGGAGGTCTGCTCTCAACACGCACAGAGCTGGAGAAGTGCTAATCTAAGCCAACACAAATTAGGGACCCAAAATTAGTGGGTGCTTTGGCCATTTTGACCTTAGCCTCTTTGTGCCTGACTTCGTCTGTCTGTAAAATAGAGATAACAACCCCGCATACCTCCCTGGGAGAACATCCATTAAGGTTTGTGAAGCACCAAGGTATTGTGGCAAAATAGCACCACAGAAAAAGACCGTGAGGAAATTAGTATTCTGAGTTCAGTGATGGGTTTGAATGATGTGTGGCAAATAAGACACTTTGCTGTGCCTGAGATTAGGATAACGGGAAAATACTGAATTGCTACCCACTCAGTGAGCTCTGTCTATCCTTTGTAGTGGCTGAGGTGGGGGACACTTGCAAGGGAAAAAAGAAGGTATGATAAAGACTATTATAAGGCATATACCCAAGGGAGTCAAAGCGAGGTTTCAGAGGTAGTCTCCATTTTACATTTTCTGCTTCAGCCTTTACCACGTGCCCAGAAACATGCTTGTAAGGTAGGCTTTTTACTAGGCTTTTTATGTAATATATGAGTCACGCTGCTTTGTACTTGTGCCTGTGTACGATGGGTTGCAAAATAATTGGGCAAAAATGGACCAAATGTGTTATCACTGAAAGTAGTACTGCACTTTGCACTGGTGTCAGAAGATGTCAGCTTAGATCAAATCAAGCCTGGATTGCTGTTGTTATTACTCCCTGTGAGGAAACTGAGACACAGAAGAAAGTAGAATTATCTGCTGAAGTAATTCTGCAATATACAACCAATAGCTTTTAAACTAGTATTCATATGCCTAGAAATGACAGAAAAAGTATGGGCTTATTTCTTTCTTCTTCTCCTCCCTGGAAGGAACAGCTTGAGTTATGCAAATCTTACATCTGCTTTATTGGCCAATCACTTTGTATTTTTGTCTGTGGGAGTGGGGCGTGTATCTGCCTACAGGACTCCATGGGAGGATCTCCTGAGGAAGAGCTGAGTTGCAGAGTTAAGGAAGCAACCAGGTCTATCATAAGCCCTGTTCTCATGTGCTTCTCATGAAGTTCAGGCTCTTGGTTGCTGCCCTGGAGGATCTCCAGATGCGGAGGTTGTGCTCACACCAGGAGAGGCAGTCTGTCTGGAACATAAGCTCCAGACCAGGATGGGCTTAAGAAGGTGGTCAGAGCCTTCAACTGGGCTTAACAGGGAGCCCAAGAAGAGGCAAGAACCTTGGATATACATGATTATACACTTTTATTGCTGAAAGCCTGCCTGCGGTTTCTCCCTAGTCTGAATATGCTGGTTTTATATTGTGGAGGTGATGAATGTATTGCCTTTCTCAAATCTCTGGTGCATAAGATGAGATAAAATTTTTTGGCCAGATACAAGTGGGAGTTTTTCCCACCATTGCTACATATGCTGGCTGCTGGTGAACTGATAAGTTGCCTCCTAGGCCTCTGTGTCCACAAATTATCTCCAGAAGAAAGTTTGCTTCTCCCATGGTGGGGCACAAAGCTGCCTAACATGCTCAAGGAAGAATTTTTCTTAGCAGAGACTGAAATGGAAATACAGAAATCCCAGCAGAGAAATTCAGAAGTTTGGGGGAAAAGCAATTCATTGCCACTCTGTAGGCATGGAAGAAGAGTTGTACCTGTGTTGTGGTCCTGAGATGTGTGAGCATGGCATGACATTGTGAACTCACCAATCTAATTGCTGATTATGGCTACAAGCCTATGCCTTATGCCCTGTCTCCTATTTTGAGGACCTTTTGCTGAGATTGACCTCCATGGCAGCTTAAGAGACCTTCCTCCTGCTCCTCTGGAGATAAACTGCTGGTTGTTAGGACTGATGAACAGTAGATGGTCAAGGCAGAGAGATCCAGAGAGGTACTTCATGGAGGCAGTGTAGGTGGCCAAAAGAGAAAGTCCTGCTGGCAGATCTGGAGGAAAGACCCTGTCCCTCTGCCAGTAGA
>NW_010398112.1:61425-64778 GCF_000710305.1 Buceros rhinoceros silvestris | reverse complement strand
GTAGGGAAGAAAGAGACCTTGTCACAAAGTGAATGTGTGGTTTTCTCTCTGGGCCAAACCTGATGCATGTTTGCCAAGAAGGTAGTGGAAATATTGGTCTTGTGTTAACATTTATGAGGTGGTGGGGATTTTGTAGTCCCTACTGCTCCCAAACCAGGTGAGGTTTCAGCCTACCTCTGGGGCTACCCCTGCTCTTGGCATTGTCACAGAAGAAGTGTACACTGCTGCAGTACAGAAATTAAGGGGGAGGCTGAAAAAGCACTGGGCTAGGTCAGGAGATAATTTTTTTGGAAGCATCTACAATCATGTGACTCCACGGGCTTCTTCTCCCCATGGAAGGAAAAGCATTGACCACAGCAGATAATACTGCAACTTGTAAGCACCCATTCCAAAACTGCAGGGGCCTTACCAATCTAAGATTAGCCTTCCCATCTCGCAAAGTTCAGTAAGTGGCCACACTGGTAGGGTTTGCTTTCTTCCCTTTCTCTCCTGTGGTTCTGAAATGCCCCTCCAGAGACCAAAATGTGCTCCTTACCTCTCTGCCTCCTTATATCCGGCTCTAGTCAGTTCCATCTTTCACATACAGCTCATTGCATCGCAGCTTTACACAGTATGTTATCATCGATGCTGATATCCCCAACCTGTAATTTTTCTACTTTTGTCTTGGGTACTTACCTTTAAGCTTTTCCTGCTGTCAGGCGCAGCAGACGGCAGAGTAGGCTAAGTACTTCTGAGGGGTACCACACAGAGCGATTCTGCTGTTCAGAAATTGGTTTGTGAAAGCTCCGAGCAGCACAGAAATGCCTGGAGAAGCTAATCAGAATTGGAGATGGGCAGAGTTTTTGAGAAACACAAGTACTGTGGTGTGAACAGGAGGTCAGTTTGCTGCCAGTGGCAGTGAAATGACATTCGGTTATCCAGAGCACAGGAAAATGCTGAACAGGTTTTCTGTCATTCCTTTGCGCTAATTTATCAGTGTCCTGTGCTTCTGCCCTGCAGCACCCTGGTATTCCAGCTCTGATTTGGCAGGGTAGCCATTGAGTTGCTGAAAACTAGGCAAGGATATAACTGATCCTTTGCACAAAGTATTTCTCTGTTCAGTAGCTTTTTGTACATATTAAATGATTAAATCTTCAGGGGGCTTTTCCCTGATGCAGTAATGATGCACTTATTAAATTGCCAGATAAGACTTATTTTCCATTAATTTATTTTTTTCTAAGAAAAATGTTTCATTTTGTGCTGATAATTCTGCCTTACCTAATCCAAGGATGACCAACTTGTGGCTTTTAAGCCAAGGGCAGATTCTGAGCAATCGAAGTATGACTCCCACAATGAACATACGTTGTATTACTGACAGCGAACTGCTGGTGTTGGGACTAGTTTTCTTATCAGTATCTCCATGTGGCTCTCATGGGCTTCTGAGGCCAACAGCTCCCTACAAGCTCTGGGGCTCATCTGGGCACTGAGCCAAGCCCCATCCCACACTGGGTGCTGGGACCCCCAGCAGAACCATTGCCGTTTTCTGCCTGGGATCTACTTGCTGAAAAATCCCTCACCACACCTAAGGTAATGGGTAGGGGTTTGATAGCACTTGATTGGAAGGTTTATTTTGTCGAGTTGCTTTGAGGCCAAGAGACTTGAGCTCCCGTGATTTAGTTAACTGCATTTTGGAAAGTGAAATCTGGGCAAAAGTTGAATTATCCCTCATTACTAGGCGTGGAAATAGATTTAGGATTCAGCTGCAACATGAGCCAGTATTTGTGTGAAAAAGATGGCAGAGAAACTGTGTTAGAAGAAAATTATTAAAGCTATCAAGTGAAGTGTTAAGAAGTTAGCCAATATTGGAAATCCAGTTGCCTGTGCAATCTCAGCATGGTCTCCTCTTGTCAATGTATTTCAGTACACTTCTAATAACAGACACACATTTCTCTTTCCAGGGATTCCCACCGCATTCATGTCACCAAATGGACAGTGCTCACTTAATGAGCACTTATTCAATATTTTGTTCTCTCATAATAAGCCAGCATGTGACCCCAGAGCTTTGCTCAATAAATACTATTCAAACTCTGCTCTGAAATCAGAAATAACAATTTTCTGCTGGGCTGTCTTGTGATTCTGAGCACATCCCTGACATTACTTAGTAAATCTTTGCAACACCCATGTGTGAGATAACTGAGTATTTTTACTCCATTTTTGTAGATGGACAACGAAGGCAGAAAGAGAGAGTTTGGTCAGCATGACTCCCGAATTTTATGTGCTGAATATGAGAAATAGAGGACCTGACTTTTATTAGCAGTTTTTATTTTTATTTGCACATACCTGACAACATCTCTCATGACTGTCTGCTGCAGCTCTGAGTGCTCAGCACTGCTCCAAATCAAACTCAAGGTGTCTGAAGCCAGCTACTCAGAGATGCAGAACATGCCACTAGGAATCACCCCATGAAAAAGTATGGGCCAGGATAACAGGAATTCAGCAGCAAAGGTAGGGCAGTGCTGCAGCACAGCCATCTGTGAGCTGCCCTAAACCTGAGATCCTCTGTTGTTCTTTGCCAAGAACAACTTCCAACTGCAAAAAATAGGACGAAGACTTTAGTGTAATCCCTTTATACCTCTGAGTTTCCTAAGCTTCAAACACCCGGATTTCTTACTAATGCTTTAAGTCTTCTTTAAGCTCCTTTGTTTTACTTTGCAATCTTTCAGTAGATATTTACAAGCCTAGTTACCAACAATGGCAGCGTGGCATCAGGTAACTTACGGAACTGTACTAACAAATAACATTTATATAGGCAGGAGCCTAGCAGGATTTTCAAGGAGCCTTGGTGACTATTTCACCCTGGTTTCAATAGCATTAAGCCAAGTAAGTGTCTGTCAAGATCCCACCATTCATTCTTCTTTTACTCATGCTTAGGTTGACCCACTAGAGCTAAAGCCTAAAATGTTGATAATTCATGAATGTTTGTAATGTGCTGTAAGAATACAATATGGAAAGTGGTCATCTTGGGGGGGATGTGTTATATTTTCTTCATGCTTCAAAATAATGGTGGAAATCAAAAATACAAGTGGAAATACAAAGGAAAATACAGGTGGAAATTTTTTCCTCTGCTTTGCACTGAGATCAAAATGTTAGTTACCCAAAAACCTCAGTAGGTGCTCCAATTCTACACTGAGTACTCTCAGATATTACTAAGGATTGGGCAGATCCTTGAGTTAGCGATTGATTTGAGAGAGTACAGAAAGTGGTTTTGCATTTGCAACTCATTCTTTCTCAAAGGGATCAACTAACTGTTGTTGAATTTTACCTGTTGGAAAATATTCTGTATCAATGCTTAATTTCTGATTTCATTTCAGCAG
>NW_010398112.1:57202-61322 GCF_000710305.1 Buceros rhinoceros silvestris | reverse complement strand
TTTAGTGAATTGGTTATGCAAACTTACTTGAGGTGGTGGATTTCTTGCAGATTACTCCCTCCACTATGTTGATACATGTGTGTGTGTGTTTGAAATGCAGCTTGTGATAGTTACACGATATGATTTCCTCTCTCTGACTGGGAAGGAGTAAAAGAGGGTTACCAAAAAAAGATAAAAGGAACGAAGAAAGTCACTCTCCTGGTCTAAAATTTTAGATAGGTAATCATTCACTATAATGGAATTTGCATGATTTGTGTCTATTTTCATGACTGAGGGACCAGTTCATCTGAAAAGTAGAGTACGACTAATGACATAACCTGGCCACACAATGTAGTCATTTTCATACCGTAATCTTTGCTTCATTTGAGCAGACCTACTACTTGCTTAACTCCAATGATGTGTCTTATGAAGTACTTAGCATTGTTATTGTTAATGGGTCAATAAATTGGCAAGAGCCAGTCTTGTTCTGTGTCTTCCTGAAGAAGCAGGAATTATGTATTTCTACCAAGAAATGGCTCTATATTTTAGATGGTGCTAGGAGAAAGCAAGCTGGTTCCTATATTGTTTTTCCTCTCCAGACCAGTGTGCTGCCTATGCCCTTTCTTGTGTTGAGCACACTCCCATCGTCTTGACTCCTGCTGCTTGTTTCATTGCTTCCTTTCCTGGCATCACAAGGGAGATATAGCCCCAGGATTTAGAAAAAATAATGGTTGTCATCATCATAAATCCTCATGGATTTGTCTCTTTGCACAGTGGGCACCTCTTCCTTCATCTGGAAACTCACCATTAGGACAATAGAATCCCGGATGGAAACTCTTGGAGAACATCTGAAAAGTGTTTGACATCCTTCCACTCCATCTTAATTTGTCATAGCCTGCTCCAGCTACCCAACTTCTTGACATCCTCAGAAAACTCCTAAATGTGCTGAATAGCATTTGTGGGAGGCTGACAGGAAATGGAGCAGTCAAGCTCAGCACTGTGCGTAACAATCTGAGGGGATTGCTATTATCTATACGACTCTCAGCCATTCATAAGTTCCCCTAAGCTTCTTTTTCTTCTTTTTCCCCTAAGTGCTTATCTATTTTCAGCACCATCTACGTTCATGGCTGCAGCTTTTCCTACTGCCTTTGGGAGTCTGATCCACACATTGATTTATTTTTAGCTATATTGCTAATTATTATTTTTGTGAGTGTAGTGTTTCATTATTCATTAAAGCTGGGGAGACATTTTAGTCATTTCTCAGTAGAAAAAGTGTGAATTCATTAACCAAAGTAAGATCTCTGATTAGGGTTTAAGAGGGCTAGGAAGACTGATCTGACAAAGAAGGATGGTGAGAGCTATTGATATACAAAGGAGTGTTACTAAGAAAGCAGAAACAAGCCATTCTCAACATGGAGAAGACTCAGAGTGCTGGCCGAAACCCGAGTACACTAAAGGAATAAACTGTCAGAGAAACCCAGAGAATCCTCTTTGGGGGAAATGTCCAAAGACTGGTTAAAGATGAAGAAAATCAGCCTTGTTGCAGTGCACAGGGAGGCCCTAGAGGTCCCTGGAGATTTCTAATTATTTCATCTTCACAAATCCTTCTCAGGATGAAATCTCTCTTCCCCTATCACATCCGCCATAGAGCAGAAAAGTGGAAATAGCTTTTGTGCACCCTGCCTGCCCAGCCATCCCCTCATCCTTGCCAGGGTTCTCTTTTCCCTTGAAAGAAGGTGGGCTGCTGAGTAAAGCCCTTCCCAGGAAGGGCTCCGGGGGTGCCTGGATCTACAGTATGGTTGTGCTACAGATGCACCAGGTACAGACTAATCTAAACCGTGCCTGGGGACAACACATCACAATGCAGAGTGCTTTGAGGCTACTGCCATGCTTCCTGACTGACAAATGGAAAAAAGACAGATGACTTTACGACCAAGATGTCTAAAGCTTATTGAAGACCTTTTTAAATAACAACTTAAAGATGGGAAGCCCAGGGAGTGAAAAAAACAGAAAGAAAGCAGCTCTCCTACTGGAGTAGGTTTAGGAAAAGCTCTGGATGACTACTTAAATGTGGCTATGATATACTAGCCCATGTAATTGGTGAATCCAAACACTTGTGGCTTTTTTCCCTAGCACATCTATTCAACTTGTTCCTTTTGGCTGGAGATCTTTATAGCACCAGTTTGACAGTGTCCACAAAGGGTCTATCGCAGCATGCTCTGCAGAGTTGCCTCCCCCATCCCCTCTTTTCAAAAGGGCTGTATACAGTAGAGGAGCAAAGTAGAAAACAAAATGGCTTGAAGCCACGTGCATTTCCCATAGCTCAGTGCCAGTCTCTAGAATAAGTGATTAAGCCCTGAGGCTACTAGGTCTCGTGTTCAGCTGCCTGTGGCCCCAAAGGATCTTTCTAATCAAAGCCATGTCTGTGCTCTGATGACAACCCTACCTGAAGGATGGGAGAAGGGTATGGCACAACATTATGCCTTCGGCACTGTGCCACTCAGGAGTGACAGCTGCAATCACAGGCCAGATTCATCAGATTTACAGTCCTTGAAAAGCACTGAAGTTACACAAACTGGGCATGGTCTCAAGCAGCCAAGCCCAGGTTCTTGGGTGAAAGAAGTCGTGTTATACAGGTTCCCTCTGGAGATCTTTTCGGGTTCTGACAGACACTTCTGTCTCCTTTCAGGATGTTCTTATCCTGTGCTGGCAGGAGTGCATAGTTAAGAGCACAGGTTAAATATTGCACAGTGCTTTACCTTGCCACAATGCCATGCATTTGGGGCTCTTGCAACACTACAAATACTAATTCGAAAAGGTTTAGAGTCCGTCCGGAACATAACAATATCTCCTCTCACAAGTTGTTTGGAGCTGCAGACCATAGAGGATCTTGTTGTCATCTGAACCAGTGACTAAGGAGGGAGGAAATATGTTTTTTTTTTTCTCCTTTCTCTGCTTATTGATTAAGCACAGAAAAGGAATGAGAAAAAAATGTAGGCCAAGACTTATTTCACAGGTTTTCTACAATGTCTCTGGCATCCATGCTGTTACTGTCAAGAATTCAGCTCCATAAGAAGGGCCCATTGGTTATGGTGAGTTCATACATGTGCTGTCATGAGAGCCCTATCAGCCACCTTACAGAAGATCTGTAGCACCAATGGAACCACTGCAGTAAAGGTGGGTGGAGAAAATGGCCAGGGCAAGCCAAAGGAAAAAACACATGTGGATGCATGAGGGCAATCCCTGGGTCAGTTCAGCCCAGATGGACATGAAGATTCACAAGACAAATCAACAAACTGAGCGTCCATGAAGACCAGAGCCAGCACTCAACACCATCATTCTCTGCCTCTGGCAGCAAAGCTGACACCCTGTCCTAGTGGAGCTGCAGCTGGTGTTAGTGGGGTCAGGCAATCCCGCGGAGCAAGAAGCAGAGCCAGCAGAGCCAGTCCTGGCTAGTAAGTAGAGGCCATGCCACCAAGACCCATCGAACCCATCAGAACCAGAAGCTGAGAAAGAGTCAGTTGCCCCCAGTGAGGAGATGGAGTCTATAGCAATAGGTAGAAGCCTTTGCTATGGGTCCCTGCTCCCTGGGGATACAAGATCCTGGTACACACCTAGTTCAGCTCTGCAATGGGGTTGTGGGATTGGTCTATCTGAAACAAAAGCCAAAGAGGTTATAAAAGAGCATGTCTTAGCCAGAGCTATTTTAGAGCCAGTTTATCAAATTATGTAGACCTGCAAATCTGCTTACACACACGTCCAAATCAGCCTGCTTACTGACAGGGCCAGCTCTGCAGCAGGACACTGTCAAGATGCTGGTACAGGGTCCTCAGGACCACTTCTAGCCCAGTGCTCATGGAAATGACAGCCAGGATTGTGCAGTAAGGTGGCATGAGCCAGAGAGAGCACTGCCAACATTTCTTTCAGCTGAGGTACAGTTAGTCATGCAGTTCTGCTGCAGAAGACCCTGCTTGGCTGTTTAGCTGCCTTTTTTTTCTTGGTATTTCCCTCTGTCACACCCTTCAGATGTGGATCAGTGATTTTCTCTCACTCTCCCATCCTCTGTGTCACATCTCTGTCATTGTACCTCTTATTTGTTTCCTTGCTGCCTTTCAGTGCCTTGGCTTTGAACAGGTTTTAC
>NW_010398112.1:56852-57080 GCF_000710305.1 Buceros rhinoceros silvestris | reverse complement strand
TTCTTTTCTCCTCTCCATTTGGTTCCTTTGTTCTTTCCTCTCCTATACTCTCATTCATTTCCTTCTCTGTCTTGAGCTCTGTCTTCTCCCTTCCCTAGCCTTCCACCTTACCAGACCAGCTCCTCACAGTGCCCCTTCTACCTATCTTGGGTTTCGGCCACACATCTCCCCTTCCCTGCCCATCCCTGCAGTGGCAAGGCCTGGGGCTATGCTGGGGGGCAAGGTACC
>NW_010398112.1:47688-56719 GCF_000710305.1 Buceros rhinoceros silvestris | reverse complement strand
TCTAAGCAGCTTCCAAAGCCACTGGGAATTAGTCCTTTCACTAATTGCTGGAGATGTTTGTTTGACTTAAATGAACTTTGTAAGCTTTCTCAGAAGATAATTGCCCCCATTTCCAGTGACATAAATTAGAATAATAATTACTATAATAGTAATAATAATAACAGTAATAATAGAACAAATACAGCCCTGAGCTTACCATCAAGCAGGGAGGGAGCTACTTGATGCTTAGCTCTGTCTCATCACTAGATTGAGAGATTTCATAGTGTTGGCAGTCACTGCCAGAAAAAGGTACCAGAGGAGATTCAAGGTTAACAGGCAGGTTAAAAAGAAGGTTCAGAGACTGGATGGACTTGGGGCTTGAACCTCTTCATTGTATTCTGCTGGCTGCAAAAACCCTGGGCAAACCAGCAAGCACATGCTGAGCTAGTGACAGGGCTTCAGAATAGATGCCTATGGACTGATGATCCCAGCACGAAATTCCTAACAATTTCTAGGTGCAACCAGGAAAGGTCAAGGTAACCTCAGAGACCATCAGTAGAAAGGTTTGTAGTATCCCTGCCTGTAATTTACCCGGATTGGGGAGAAGTAGGAATACTTCCCATCACCAGCTCTGGGTGCAGCCCTGTGCTCCCATGGAGAATGGGAATGGGATAGGAGGTGCATGACACAAGCTGCTGCTTCTCGTGAAAAATGGCTCTAGAGACCTTGTATAACCCCGGACTCAGGAGGCTCAGCAGCTGCCTACATCAGATCTCAGGGAAGCAAGTCTGAGCCATAAATCAGCTTCTGGCCCCTGGCTGCAGCTAGAGAAAAGCAAATGAGTCCAGCCTTCATGGAGGCAGGCACTATGAACCACCAGAGGTTAATAAGAATTTCCTGAAAAATTCTGTGGAGTCCAAAACTAAGCAAGCAAGGAAAAAACCCGGAGTGAGAGAGATTGATAATTTAGAGTTCTGTTACCTACTCATGATCAGCAGACCATGGGATTCAGAGTCTGAAGATACTACTTTAATATAATTCGCATAGCAGCAACCATCCTTGTCCTGTGTGAACAGGACCACACAAAACACATAGTTTGAGCCTGGATAAAATTTCTCTTCAGTCCAGTGACATCCAAACTTGCCTTTCCATCTAAGCCCATCTGCAGCAGAAATCACATTGTCTGAACGAACTTTTCTAATAAAAGCATAGATCAAGGCACATTTCTCACCCGATGTTTTTTCCTGAATTTTTTCAATATGGTCTATTTTGGTAGTGGATTTACGCTGTCAGCTTGGATACCTTCCTGCTTCATTTCCTTCCTGCTTTGGTCCCTTGATCTGGATGCCCGCTGGCTGGCTCCTTCTGGAGAGACACAAGTATTTCCCTCCAAAAATGAGACTAGGCACAATTGACAACATAGTATGTGCCCGGATCGAACCTGAAGGAAGAGCATAGGTGTTGATGATGCCAAACACCCAAGGCCTTCAACGCAGTCCATACAGATCTTGTGCCCTCGAGTGCCCTCACACACTTAGGCCTTACTCTAGGATATATGCATGCCTTGACATTAACTACAAAAGCACCACCTTGGCAAGCTGCGACCCGGTCCTGTCTCTTTGGGTTCTTTGAATTGAAAGATGAAGAACACATTACGTGTCCCAAAACCACCAAAGTGCTCCACAGAGCCCAGATCAGACTGAAGGCGAGTGCTGTTCACCAATGACATGCACGAGCCTCTCTGCTCCAGAAAGCACGTCCTGGACCTCAGCTACTCAGCATCAGCTTCAGGGGCAAGGCTTTTCTTTCAACCAGGCTGCAAAAGCAGCATAGGCAGTGCTGAGCGCCCTTCTCCATCTAACCACTGGAGCTGTAGGAGTTTCATTGTGGTAGATGACACCATGGTTTACCACCAGCTTAACATAAAGAGGGTGACAAACAGGAGGGACAGTCATAGAACAGGAGAGGAGATTATAATGGATTTACTGAGAAGGCACACTGAAAATATCTAAATAGGTCTAGCTCAAATTATTTTCTACATCTCTTCTCAGTCACTGTACACAAGTAAATAACATCGATCCATCTGCCTGACCATCATTAGCTTATTCCATTCCAGGCACCATAATAGAGAGGGGAAATTTCCTGCATGTGAGAGGATCTTGTAGAGGGAAGAATGGAAACTCCGTTGTTAGAGGATTTGAAACTCGAGAGCTGAAACCTTGCTAGTTATACCCTGGGGGACCATCCTGCATAAGCCTTGGGAGAGATGAATTAACCTTTTCTCTCTCAAGAGTGTTTTACCCACCATCACCATAGTCGTCCTGGGAAAAAAAATGAACTCTTGTTTGTATCCTTGCCTTTCAGGTTGTGCTGAGAGGTGCCATCCTCCAGCCAGGTGTCTTCACACCATTTAGCTGGGTTTAAAAAAGCTGTTCTCTGTGCTAAATTGCTTCCTCACTTCACAAGGCGTGAAAGCCTTTTCTCTCTCTCATGTGTCCATGCTTCACTCCTTCTGGGGAGACAGCTGGTCTTTTCTCTAATGCATTCTGCTCCTTAAATGCTGTTTCTGATTCAAATCAGGTCATGTAGAGCCTGGCCCACAAAAGCACTGAGGTGACTCAATCCTATGGAATCAATGGGAGTCAGGTGCCTAAATTTCTTTGTGAGTCTGGGCCCAAGTGGCCTTGAATAGTATCAGTAGAAACATACATTGTGCTCTAGTCAAGATTAGAGCATGGGCTGAGATACACCTTAACTCCACAAGTACCACGAGTGATTAGTTCAGCGCTCCATCACCTAGCTAACCGAAAGATTTCCACACACACATTAGAGCAGGTGTCATGAGAAAGGAGTGACTTGGGGACCCTCTATCTTTGCATGGAGAACATGGGTGGTTTTACATTTTTTTTCCTTAATAATCGGCTATCATATTTCCCAGGGGCTGTGAAGCAGATTATTGCATTGGTCCTATGGATGTCCAGGCACTGACCAGTATGGATGCCTCCCTTGGTGAAAGCCGTGCAAGTCCTAAATCTGGGCACATGGCACATGGGTTACCAGGAGATGGCAACATGAATCAAAGGGCTCTGGAATTTGGTGTCACATTAAAGAGGAGCTTCTATTTAAGGACAGAAAGGAGAAGGATACCAGGTTGGTGACTGAGTGTACAGCAGTCTGATCCTAGGATGAACAGTAAGGTGGCTGACACATGTGGGCAGAGAAACACCAAGAAAGGGAGAGCTCTAGAGGAGAGCAGAGGAGACCGTATAATATTGAAAGACCTCTTAATGGAACAGTAAGTTCTTCCCTGATTTCTCCATCCTAGCATCCAAAATACCAAACCATGTGATTACTTTTATAAAGCCAGGAAATTAGGTACACCACAGCGAGCAAGGACCAAAGCACCCAGTCCCTTCCTTTCTTGCTCTTTGCCTATGTGTGGCTGCAAACACATGGAACATCTGGAAAACATCTAGTTTCTCCATTTCTCCTTTCCTGATATACCAGCATGTGGGATGTTTAGAAGGGCCTGAAGCTTATAGTGACACTTTCTTCATTCTTTGCCATGTTTTGACCCCTTTGTAAACTGTGGGTTTGGAGGTGGTCAGAGATTAGAAATCTTCTTAGGGTCATAGCTCCATGCAATTTCCACATTCCTGATACCCAAGAACTAACCTCTGACCAATCTGTGTCTTAAGCATTAATTTCTTATCTCCTACTCTCTCAGCTATGTGACAGCTAGGAAAGTCTCACTTACAGGAACAGTCTGCCTGGGAAGGGATGTCCTAGAAACCTGGAGGTGTGGCAGACAAGCAGATGGTGAGAGGATCATCCCTTTAGGATTGGAAAGATGCTGTGGGCTGTGTAGATAGAGACATCAAAGCTAACAGTGTGTTTCACAAAGGCAAAGATTTTCACACTGGCTTCAATGGGTATGTGGAGATGGTCTGAATAAAAAAATGGACAGGATTGACTATGTATATCCTTTTATACATCCATATAGCTGTGTATCCACCAGCCTCAGTAATTTAAAGTCCTTCTGCCGTTGAAGGATCTGTAATTGTTTCACCCTAAATGAAGCAAAGGACATTTGATCTGTAAAATGACAAGGCAGTGCATGCACACTTACAATATCACGAATATGTCAATATTAAGTACTAGTATGATTTTACTTTACACATACATGTGTGATTGAAGGGTGTGTGTGGTGGAATAGAAATATATAAAACCTATCCTTACCAGACCTGATTACTGACAGGAAGCTCTAGATTCTTTACAATCACTAGTAATGACAGTCACTTTATTCCTGCCACAATACTACATCCAAGATGTCATACAGGCATGGCAGATAGATAAGACAGGCAGATTTCTTGTTTTCCACTGAGATGCTTTTGAATACATTCTGGCAGGCCGGCTCACCCTTTTAACTTTCCAAGGAAGATAAATTGCTTTCCAGGAGCTTCACTGCATACAGGTTATTTTTGAGCAGCTTGCTTAATTAAGGTTTATCTGCTGTGTGCGTAATCCACAGATAAAGAGCCCTTGTCTTTTTTTGTGTGAACAGAAGTTATCCTCTGAACAATCTGTTTCTCACTCAACCCATTGTTATACAACGTGACACACATACTATACGGATACCGTGTCCTACTGCAGAAGTAGCTGCAGGCCAGTAGCCTGAAAATAAGTAATTTCAAATGCCTGTGATGGTTCAGTGGGGAAGGACTGAATAGAAATGGGATTCCTGAGGGTCACAGTTAGCACAAACTATTTGTACATTTCTTTCAGCCATGACCTTAAACTCCGCCTCTGTCCCAGCCTCGTGCTTCTTATCTTTTATATCTGAAATTATGTTGAAAGCACCCTGTTGGAAATACATTCTGCAGTTGCAAACCTTGCAATCTGGCAAGGGCTCAAACTGATGTCATCCCAGCTGGGATAAGAGTACAATGATATCATCAGAATGGCAAAGGAGCCTTTTAGCTCTGTAATGAGGTAGGTGCAGGTGAAAGGTTTCAGTCTGACATCTCTGGAGACAAAAAGTGCTCTCCCATTCCCTGCCAGGTAAAAGGCTGGCTGGCAGTCGCAGCTCTCTGTGAGTTCATCAGTCAGAACAGCAGGAGAGCCAACCCTGTGGCTCGCTGCACCCTGGCCTCCTGCTAGCAGTAGGAAGGAGATAAGCCTTCTCAGGGCTACGCAGCCCAGCTAACAGGGTAACTCCTCTGGAGTCAGAGAGGCCACACTTCATAATAGCTGTCCTGGCTGGCTCAGGAGGTATGTGGGATGTGAGAGCAGCAAGGCCAGTGGCAAGAAAGATCTCCCTTCAGTAAATACTTTTCATCTTTGTCCAGGGATTAACAATTTTGTTACATTCGCTAATGGTTTTGCAGGAGTCAGGCATATGGGACTGGACCTTTAGGGTCTTGTAGTTATGTCTACACCGTCTTTCCAGTCTCCCAGTCCTGCTGCTGTTTGAAATTGGCCACAGTCTTTAGGGAGAGAAAGCCAAAGCTAGGGCATCTAAGTGTTATACAGTGCTATAAAGGAGTACTTAGTCCATCTTCACATCCCTGTGGCTACAGTGTAATGCAGGTGTACTCAAGCTCTCCTTAAACAGCTAGTCCAGGTATTAGTAGTTATGTTGCCACAGCAATGCAGGTCTTACTGCAAGCTGCAGCACTTGCCTAAGGAGCAGGATGGATGAGCCCGTGCAGAGCTCTGTACTACCCTTTCCGGAATGGCTACAGCATTCTAACATGCTAGTTTAAAGGTATTTCTGATTTGTTTCCATTCCTTTGTGCTGAAATCACCCGCCAATGTCTGCATTGTCTTCAGCATCACCTGCTCTCTGAACCTGAAAGCCCACTTTCCATGCCACTCACTTAATGCACTGGGGAAAGCGTGGGTGTAACTGCTCAGCTGTGCTCCTGTGACAGGTACAACCGGACATGGTTAGGAGCATAAAAACTCCTTGTCCTGAATTTTGTGTATTAATATCAACTGCATATTCATTCACAGGCATTTTCACTCACCCCCTACTTAAGCATCCTGGTGCCTTGTCTCACTCTGGGACTTGTTTCCTGCTGCGTTACAGGCCTATCCTCACCCCTGTACAGCTGTGTGCAGTAGCTATTTTCCTTGGATGATTTGGGGCTGCTTGGTTGTTGGCCACCACACCTGCTCAAGCTCACCATACCCACTGAAGCTCACCCATTTTTACCTGGGAAACAATTCCAGGTGGCACCAGTGCTAGAGTGGGAGATCCTGTGCTCACTGGGCACCCAGGGGGACATAGTGGGTACCACCTCTGGCAAGCCAGTGGCCAAGCATTTGGTTCACTGGCACAGCTTTGCTCATGTGTATGCCTGACCCTGTCTCACTTTGTGGAAATGACCACTGCCAGTCTGTTTCCCAGTGTGCCAGAGTGGCCAGTCCTCTCTCCCCTTCTTCACAAAGACGGTGTTTCTACTGCCATGTGTGCATGCTGCAGTGGCTTCTTTTCCTTTATTTCTGCTGCACTCCTTTTGAACATATTTATAGGCTGTCCCTTCTCCCTTCTTTTCTGGTCCTGCTCCTTTCCCAGATGGCACCTCTGTTGCAGTGGCCTAATGAATGGTTTCCTCTTCCCACCCAGAAATAAACACTTGCTATCTTTCTCAGCCAGTTTGTTTTCTTTCTTTTGTGACCTGAGCCAGTGTTGGAAACCAGACAGCAAAGAGGCCAGTGGCTCTGCTTCGGAGCAGCTCTTTTGAATGCTTTCCAGTGGGAATATTAATAGAACAGTGTTCTTTTCTCAATATGAAGCTGACCTGTTTCTTGCCCACAGGCTGCTAGTTTAAAGGGGTGAGGCATGGTATGTCCTGTAGATTCACTGGGAGTTTACAAGCTGAGCAGTCTCTGTCCGTAGCAGGCCACTGGAGGCATAGGCTCTGTTTCGGTCCCATTGGAGACCCTAATGTATGGCTTAAGTCTGAAAAGCATGGGGAATGCCTGTTCTTTTTTACAGGGCTGCATTCCCTTCGATAGTCAGGGAAACAATAATAATAATCTGCTGAAATTGGAAAGACTGATATCTATCTGCCCATTATTCCTTCACTGAAATCATGAGTGGGGAGCAGAGGCAAAGTGCTTGGAGTGCTTGCAGGCAGGTCATTTGTGAGGAGTATATTCTGTGAATATCTGCGTGTGTCTGACAGCATCCATCTGCAGTGGGGCGGGCAGCAATACTGTTCTCTGATGGCAATGCTGAGCCAAAAAGCTATAAAGGACAAAACATTCCATGTCATTAGAGTCACACACCTGTGAAACAAGGTGTCATTAAAAAGAAACAAAGACTTGAAGGCAAGGGTGGATTTGGAAGGACTATAAAAATCCCTCTCAGGAGAGTGTTTTCAAAATGAGTAGAGGAAAAAAATTGATATATTTCAAAATGGAAGGGAAAATAAATCTTGGGAATAGAAAATCCCAACTGGTGGAAGCCTTTCCACACAGCCAAGGTGCTCTCAGCATTGCTGACAGAGTTGATGAGGTACTTTAAATTCCTTTGACAATTCTGCAGCAACACCCCTTCCCCGCCTCTCCCCCCCGCCCCATATCTGTCCAGCCCTAGCAAGTAATTAGAGCCACCTGGTTTCAAAATCATACCAAATGGCAAGGTTGAAAAATCCTTTTGCAATTCGTCGACCACCCCCCCTCCCCCGCCTCTCCCCACCCCCCGCCCCATATCTGTCCAGCCCTAGCAAGTAATTAGAGCCACCTGGTTTCAAAATCATACCAAATGGCAAGGTTGATTTGAAACTTCTCACTGATTAGCAGGCAGGGAAGGTGGGACCTTCCCAATAAAAACAGAACCTTGGCTGGTCCTAGAGAAATCTTAACTGATCTCCCTGTTTTTTCCTCTGCCCTTCTTCCTTGTTCTTCAAAGGTTGAAAAAAATGAGGATGGGGACCAAAAGATCGAGCAAGATGGCATCAAACCAGAAGATAAAGCTCATAAGGCAGCCACCAAAATCCAGGCCAGCTTCCGTGGACACATAACAAGGAAAAAGCTCAAGGGGGAGAAGAAGGGAGATGTCCCGGCATCCGAGACTGATGCCACTGACAAGAAGGAGGAAGGCCCTGTTGGCGGAGCAGCTGAAAACAAAGAGAGTGAGGCTCCCACTGCCACAGAAGTGGCCACCGCTGACAGTGCCCAGATGGAGGAGGGCAGCAAAGACAGCAGTGCACCAGTGGAGGAGAAAAAAGGGGATGGAGCCACTGACACAGGCTCAGAGCAGCCAGCTCCACAGGCTGCCACTCCTGCTGCCTCCTCGGAGGAAAAGTCTGCTACTGCCGCTGCCTCTGAAACGGAAAGTGCCACTAAAGCTTCCACTGATAACTCACCGTCCTTGAAGGCTGATGAAGCCCAAGACAAAGAGGAGCCTAAACAAGCCGATGTGCCTGCTGCTGACACCACTGCCACCACCACCCCTGCCGCAGAGGATGCTACTGCCAAGGCAACAGCGCAACCCCAAATGGAGACAGTGGAGAGCAGCCAAACTGAAGAGAAGACAGGTGAGTGAATGTCTCACTAAGGAACTGACCTCTCCAGAAATGAATACCTCCTTTGGTCTCTTGGGGATGCATCTGAGGTTGACCAACAAGAGCTGGTGCAGGCTGGCTAGGCTGAGGGTTAAGAAAATCCCCTTGCTGGGTTTTAGGGGTTGAGGTTGCATGTTCCTGCTTAACACCCTCTTTCCTGCTTCCTAGCAGCTTTTGGAAATGCTGCACCTCCTCTGGAGGCTCCTGCTTCTCTAGTTGGAGTTGCCATTCAGCCCTTTTTTCCATGGTGGTGGGAGGTCAGCCAGCTGGGAGGCTTAGAGGAGCTTGGGAGAGCTCACCGAGCTCTGAGTGTGCTAAAGAGGGTGATGAACCTCACCAGTTACAGTAGCATAGGCAGCTTCAGCGGGGCAACAAAACAGCCCTAGCTGATACCAGCTCACTGGAGGCTGCCAACTTGAGATGAAAACCTCACAAGACAAAAATCATTCTCATACTGCAGGAGGCCATTTATTCCT